>NC_056726.1:23450188-23715188 GCF_019279795.1 Protopterus annectens | reverse complement strand
ACATTACTGTCTAAATCAGTGCAGCTGTAAGTGGGAGTAAGCACTAGTAAGCAAGTGTAAGCACTATTAAGCAGTAGTAAGCATATGTAAGCACTAGTAAGTGGGTTTAAGCCCGTTTGCACTGGGGTAAGTAATGCGCACACAGGTTAAGCAATATTGAAGCTAACTCTCTGTAAGCATATTTAACAGGAGGATAGCATTGCTTACCCTCGTGCAAATCCACTTACAACTGCTTAAAAGTGCCTTAATCATGATGTATCCAACAGCCATTGTTCTGCCCAGCAACAAAATAAACAGCCTTGCAGGTCTTGAACTCAAGACCCTATACATTATAGTCACAATAGTTAACCACCAAGCCATCACAGCAGTACATACAAATGAGGTATCACCAAACAAATACTCAGTATAGTAAAATCAAACTGAACATGTGAAAGGAATCAGTATACAGTCAAATGTTCTATAACCCACTACATAACAGAAATATGTGAACTGGAGTACTGAAGTATGCCCAGATGTGAGGTGTAAATGTAATGGAGTGTTGAAGTCCCCTACTAAACACAAGGACCCCATACAGTGTACGTACACATGAATCATGGATACCAGACATACATATAAGATGTAATGAATAATAAATCAATGCCAAAAAGCACATATAATGCAAAGTCAAATTTAAGCAATGCTAAGCATTGCACAGGCCAGCTTAGGAGGTATAAGCAATGTTTAGGACAGCTAACTCAATGTGCCCAGTGGTATACCCCTTTAAACAATGCCAACCTTAGGTAAGCAGGTTTGCCCATAGCTTAGCCTTTTCAAAACCAGCCAAGCATGGCAAAGTGCAGGAATTCGGCCCTACTTAAACCCATCAAGTGGGAATACATCTCATAACTGGTTGTAGTTTCCCCTTGCTGGCACCATGGCAGAAAGGGGAGAAGGAGTGCACTTCCAAGTGCAGTGCTGGGGCATCCAGGAGTTCAGAGCCATGGCAGGACTCCTTGTCAAAGACCATAAGCAGAGACTGCTGCAGGGCCAGTACCAGGGTTCCCAATATAAGGCAGAAGCCTGGGGCCATGTTGCCTGTGACCTCACCAGTGCCACTGGCATACCCAGAACTGGTGAGCAGGTCAGGCATCACTGCGCCAACCTGAAGCGACATAAGGGGGACCTCTTGGAGCAGTGAATCCAAGAGGCTAGGATGACAGGGGCTTTCTCAGCTGTGTGTAAGTATCACTCCACCACATGTGTAATAATTGTCAGCTCATGTATATTATGGATAGGTATGACTAAATATTCCTCTTATGTCCTTCACAGCAGCAAGTGAGCAGGCAGAGAACCAGGAAGCCCATAGCTGTCACCTGGAGAGTTTGCAACGTGAGGCAGGTCAGTAATAATCTTGCATGTACTGTCATAGAAAATCAATCTAAAAGCATTAGTAAGGTAATTGCTAGTATAAAACCTGTATTTTTTAAGGCAAGAACAGCATACACCGGGGAATATGGCAGGAAGAGTCTCATATAGTTTGTATGCAAATAAAAGCATAATAGCCTGACAGTAAAGGTCTAACTGCTGGACTGCATGTGTATACTCTGGTATCATATGGTAATGTAGATTTGCAATCACTTAATAGTACTGTTGTATTAAGCACCATTATCCACACTGCGTAACATAAATAAAATGCATAGAAATGTCTGTATATGACTGGTGTAATCTCCAGAGGTTATTTAGTACAACTGAGAGACACATAGATGGAAAACAGTGAAAAGGCTGACAAAATACAAATAGCACATGCAACTGAGATGTGAACTGTTGTATTTTTAGCACACACAGCCATGATTTGAATCCTGGCAGTGATAGTAGCCTGCATACAGAATCATACCCCATAACTGTACAGATATGTCTAGAATGTCCAGTAAAGTGGCCTGTATCTGCTGCCTGTCACTCTGTCCCCCTGGGAAATCAGTGGGATGATCCCAGATGTATAGGCAGCAAACAGGAAATACAACTGATTGACACACATCTATGAGAACAAAGATGGCACACTAGCAACTCCCCAAAATCTTATGAGAGTAATAAGCCACCTATGTCCCATTTACACCCCCATGTTGTCAAGCTGTGAGTGTTGTAATACAAGGTCAGAATGTAAAACCACAGGAGAATTATAAGACAGAAAGCAGATAGGAGATATACAGCAATATCTATATAGCACACACAACTGTGATGGACAGTGTTTTAGTTTTAGCAGACACAGCCAAGGTCTGAATCCTGGGAGTGGAAATAGGCTGCATACAGAATCATACCCCACAACTGTACAGATAAGACCAGAATGTCCAGTATATGGTGCCTGTCACCCTGTCCCCCTGGGAAGTCAGTGGGATGATCCCAGCTGTTTAGGCAGCAAACAAGGAATACAACTGATTGTCACACATCTATGAGAATAAACCTGTCACTCTAGCAACTCCCGAAACTGTTATGCCAGTAATAAGCCAAGTATGTCCTATCTACACCCGCATGTTGTCAATCTGCAACCAGAGTGTGTACAGTAACAGAGTGAGATGTATGTGTATAATACTAATATGTAATCTGGTACTTTGTGTGGCAACATTCAGGTAGTGCTAACAAACATTGCTCCAACAGGTACATCAGATACGAGCACTGTGCTGAGAAATGAAAAGTTTGATACCCTGTACTGGTACTGTTTACTCTGGTATTGTATGGAATTGTGAGTGCTGCAGTTGCTCTGAATAACAAGGTATCACTGATCACTGTCACCCACACTGTGCTACATAATGTAACTGTGTCATAAATCCTGTATAAGAGTGTTATAAGTCACTAAAGGTCGAAGAGGGCAATAGTTTAGATATTTCCCAGTTCACCTGCATGTGGTCAAGACATGGCCAGAGTCTGTGCAGAAAGAGATGGGCAGGTATGTGCACAACATCAACCTGGAATCTGGGAGTATGTGTAGAAACAGTTAGTGTTTCCATCACAGGTATACCAGGTAAGAGGTGTATACTGCAGGTAAAACCAGTTCATGTATAAAGATGATGACAGCCATATCAGTGTCCAAACTAAGGCAATAGGGTAGTGTAGTAATACTTTTAAGGTAAAAATAACAGCACTGACTAGGAAAGTAATGCGAACTACAGGAATATACTAGTTGTTAATTGACATCTTTCCCTCCCCCCACCATATCTACAGCAATAAACTAAATACCCAACCTCAACCGGTATGTGATAACTTCATTGTTCTGTTGGGACATATGTCCTATTGGTTGATAACTATTTAAATTTGTTTCCATGCATGTGCTATGTTGAATTACTCCAACATTGGTGGCATGGTGCCATCAATATACTTGCATGCTGTTATTACCACTATGGTCCCATACATGCATGTATTCCATTTGCTATGCAACTGTTCCGTATCTGGTGTCTAGGTTAATGGGAATGTCTATGCATACTGTTGTACCTAACCCTGGCATGTGTTGACTATTACTAACCCACATATGTTGATATACCATAAACACCATAGCACATATGGGAATGCAGGTCCCAGCGGACCCACCTGTCCCACCTTAGCTGACAGTGGCACCGGGCATCTGCATGTCTGGGGCCCAACCCAGGACCTCCTTGTGCATTGGGCCTGCTCCAGCTTCGGTTGGAACCACCTAAGGGGATGGGGCTTGCCCCCGCAGGGTGCAGGCGCAGACAGGAAGCTGTCACCCATCACCAGGTCCTGGTCATGGTGTGTATAGAGCTTGATCAGCAGTTTGGAGATCTTCTATGCCAGCTCGAGGGCTGCATGTCGAGACTAGAGGGTCGGCCTGGCTCTCCAACTCAGCCCCAGGGACAGCCACCTTTGGGGCCATGAAGGTGCAATGGTAACTGCCCATGGGTGGGGATCTCAGTCCCACTGTTTCTACTAGGGGGCTCATGGGCTTCCGATTTCCCAACATCCCTCCACATCAAGGTGTTTACCCCCCACATATGTCATATACCACCCCTGTATGCGTCTTGTTTGTCTTGTCTGTTAACCTATCCAACCTACCTCCCCAAATATGCCTACTATTCCTCCCCAACATCCCACTCTCACCTGAAAAAAAAAGGGCAATCTGTTCCCAAAAAAATATCTCACCCAATACATAGCAGTCCATTTCACATACGTGTCCACTGGACACATGTAATCTAGTCTAATTAGAATCACAACATATAATTGTTGTCCTCACCCCTCTCTCAGGGATTTGAGTGTCCAAATCTACCTCCAAATTCAGTGTACATGCACAGCTGTTGCTGTAGAAGAAATGGGCAACTATGGACCTTCCCTACACCCTTCCTGTACATCCCTAGCTAATTTCCCTACTATCTTTATCTCTTTGTGCCCCTTTTTCACCACTTTCCTATCAACCCTTTTTTCTTTTCTTTTAAAAAAAATAGCGGGGGGTAAGCAGGAGTAAGCACTTTTAAGCAGCAGTAAGCAGGTTTAAGCTTGTTTGCATGGGGGTAAGCAATGCCTACAAAGGTTAAGCAATTCAGAAGCTAAATCAGTATAAGAAACTGTAACCGGAAGTTAACAGTGCTTACCTCTGCGCAAACCCATGCAAACCCTCTTACAACTGCTTAAAAGGGCCTTAATCACTCTGTATCCAATGGCCCCTGTTCTGCCCAGCAACAAAATAAACAGCCTCTGCAAGGCTCGAACCCAGCACCCCACACACCATAGCCAAAGTGATTTACCACTAAGCCATGTCAGATGTACTTAACATTGATGTTTTCACAAACATGAAAGTAAATAATGTGGGAAGAAATAGCCAGGGAATTGTTATGACTAGGCTTGTATAGGCCCTAGGGCTGATAGCCTAGTACCAACCTATGAACCTATGAACATATCATCCAGCCCAGTCATTCAACAGTGCAGGAAATGTATTTAAACATGTAGATGTATGTGTGTGTACATATATTAATATCTAAATAGATATATACATATCTATATATGTAGATATATATATATATATATATATATATATATATATATATATATATATATATATATACACACATATATATATATATATATATATATATATATATAACATACATACATATGCATATGTCTGCATCTATATGTCTATATAGATACATACAGCAACATATATATATATATATATATATATATATATATATATATATATATATATATATTTATAAGCAGATATATATACCTATATAGGTATATACAGACATACATCTGTAGATAAAAATGGGAACATAACAAAAACATATATGTCCACATACACCGTTAATGGGGTTGAGGGGGCTTAAACAACATACGTCTTCTGTGAATAGATATCCCCCCCACAGCCAAACACGTCTGCCCTGCAATACACTACCAACTGTTGCAGATCCCATATCCAGGTCCTGACACAACATGGGCACAAAATGTTAACAGTATTCCATCTCACCTGTATGATGTCAGACCAGTATCAGTAACATATCATGCAGTACAGTCTGGCTCCCATAGGGAATGTGCAATGTGGAAGCAATCAACATCCCTAGGATACATATACACAGACACATATATGCAGATAATATATATATATATATATATATATATATATATATATATATATATATATATATTTGCACACAATACGGAACAGCCATTATGCCTACAGTTACCATCTTACCAACTGGACACTGTATGAGCCACCCATACAAATGACAATCGTTGCCTGCAACATATACCCACAGAGAGGTCAAAGGATATAACACCACACACAGGTTTGCATACACGGGAAAGATTTATTTGTGTATTATTACAGTTGTAAATGCCATGTCATAGAGCTGTTTAGACACCGACATCCATATAAACAGAGTAATGCAACAGTGAAGCAGTTAAACTAATACAGAAGTCTGGAAAGGTTTACATATGTTGCTGTCCAGGCTGAGGCCTTCAAGTAATACAATAGTAAAGACAGACTGGGCCACAGGATACCAAACAATCAACAGTCAGTAATGCAGATGTATAGTCCAGCAGCCTCTATCTACACTCTGTACACAATCCCTAGGGGTAAAGACCACAGGTGACACAATGGGATGTATCTGTTACATAACAAGGCATAACTGACACCATCACAATCACACTGACAAACAGAACATTCTGTATGGCAGGAGCCAGTAGGCCTGCATTTGTACATCCAGATAACTTAAGGCAACTTACCCCTGATACCCCCACATGTTGTAACAGCCTAGGTTAGTTATGGTGCATCTCCACAGACTCAACAATACAGGGCCATATACCACTGTTACATACACTGGCCTCTGGAGTGCATAAGAGCACACATATATTGTGTAGGTGAAGCCCACACATATATGGACTCAAGACCACAGTATGTGTGGGGGACACCACGGCAGTGGACTGATTGCTGGAATGGCAGCATGACATACTCACAGCCCACTACATAACAACCCCTTACAGCATGTCACATGTAAAAAGCCTGGTATGTAGGTGGAGGACAGAGGCTGGAACACAGGCCCAAATGTATAAAACTGTTGTCATACACTAAGCAAGTCACTGGTGTTACAGGATAGTTTGCAACATACCTTTAGTCAGAAATATGAAGTTAGGAACATAAATGGATGTAGTCACGTACTGATAGCACTCAACACACACACTGCCACTGATATATCAGACACAATACCTGTGTGGTGGACAGACAAAACACAAGAGGCACACCTCTGGCCATCAAGAGGATAGGCCCACAGTTGAGAGCTATGCAGACTGCATTCCAGGTTAAACTAGTATGTACACACAAACCCTGTAACATTGGGGATATACAATGCATACAACAACACTACTCACACTCTCTTTGTAGTTCTGGAACCTCCTACAAATATGTAGCTGGTCTGACTGTGCAGGTTCTCGTGTAAGAGGTATTGCTACCTGCTGTCTGTAACACTGCTGACTACACACAGGAATGATGTCCATCATACAGGAAATGTAAAGGGACCATGCCCACAAGTTGTAGGGATTCATAGTAGTTGGTTGCCATGACACTGGTAATTAGAAGTACTACACAGCATGCTGCATGCAGGTAGCAAGTGGAGGACACTGATTAGTGCAGATGCCATCACCTGATCATGTCTGAATGTACCCCACATATAGGTATGCATATGTGTACATATATATATATATATCTATATATATATATATATATATATATATATATATATATATATATATATATATATCTACATGTATGTCCACAAATATACAGATGCCCATGTGTAGACACACATACACAGATATATATATATATATATATATATATATATATATATATATATATATATACACACACACACACACACATATATATATATATACATATATATATATATGTATATATATATATATATATACATATATATATATATATATATATATATATATATATATATAAGCACATATATATACATCACATATATCTACAAATATATATAGATATATACCTAAATGCACATGTCTACATATATATATATATATATATATATATATATATATATATATACATACAAACACACACACAAACATATATGTATGTAAATACATGTCTTCTATATTACTACCACTGTGCTGCATGCTATGTGTGAGGAAACAGCACACATAGCAATACACACATATATCTACAGCTGTCAGTGTGTGTAAAATGGATGGGTATGTCACATGTGAACCCCTATTTGGGACCACATTGCCCTTGTCTGTGAAGTATGGAATGGGAATATGGGGATGTATGGCAGGTATAGTTGTGGAGGTGGTCAGGGTTGGTAGATATAGAGGACAGCCTACAGTGGTGGTATGTGGCAAATGTGGTGAGTAAACACCCTGCATGGTGTGTGTGGTCTGTGATGTGGATGCCCCATGGGCCCCACCATGGACACAATGGAAACAAGCCTCCCACCCATTGCTACTCACAATAGCAGTCCATGTCCTGAAGGTGCCTGGCCTGGAGGCTGAGCAGGTGGAGCATGTGGGCCCTGTGACTGTGTACCGAGTACCTCAAGGTGATGTAGCACATCCCACATGTGTCTGTGGAGCACATTATGGAACAGACCCTGGACCTGACCTCAGGGTACAGGAACATGTCTGTTTGTGCCCCCAGTGGGAAGACAACATCCCCTGGGTTGGTTCCACCTGACGGTATTGCTAGACCAGTACATGAGGAGGCCCCAGGGTGGGACACACATGTGATGTGGCCTGGCAACATGGGCAGATGAGTTCGAAGAGGTGGTTCTGCTGGCCAATAGTACATATGCATGCTATTGTGTCACTGTTATAGAACATATGTTGGTAGTTATAGTCTACACAATCCCAGAACATGTCAAACAGCATGCATAGATAACCGCAATAACACAGAATGTCAGATGTGCAGCACACACATAGCAAGCATACCATAGGCATATATGGAACCATTGTGGCCCTGACAATGGCATGCAGGTGAATAGTCTGTAACAGGCTAGCAATGATAGTGTCCACACAGGGAACATGGCTACAAACACATTGCACAAAGTGTGGTACAGTACAATATCTGCCCCACTGGTAGGCATGTTGTAGCCATACCTATTGAGTTGTGTGTACAGTTTGTTGTCGCTGATATGGTGGGGGTGACAGTGATGTGTATTAAGAACTGTGGTAACCTTGTTGCATGACTTTCTCACACCTGTGTCCATCTTTATGTCTTTCAGGCATGATGTCTCATGGGAGGCTGACAGCCTACACAGCAGCGGAAAATGAAATCTTCTGAATGGACTCATACAGCCCTATTCAGCCTTGTTTGGCCGGGCTGCCCATGATCAGCAGGAGCAGACTGCCCTGTGGAATGACCTAATCTACAGGGTCAATGATGTCGGACTGCACAACCGCAGTTATAAGCAGGTCCGGCATCATTGTTCTGACCTGCTTCGCAATGCTCATCGGTGTGCTGCTCCAGTCTGGGGGGATTACCTCACCACCGGGAGGAGCCATGCCATCCATCCCCCCCCGACACATGTGGAGGAGCTCCTGGCCAGCCTTGTGGCACCTGCCCGTCCAGCCAGCCACCAACCACTGGACACCTTTGTGGAGGTGAGTGCCACTCACACACTGGTCGAGGAGCATGGAGGTAAGGCCACAAGGCACATCCGTAGACCACTGTTGTGTATACATCCACACTGGTACAGGTAGATCATGCATATATGACATGTCCAAGATATATTTTTTGTTGCATAGTAGTGATAAACAGATGTCCAAATGTGGAAGTATTGTGGAAATGTACTGTTGATGTATTATAATACTGCACCCACCCTGTAGCAATGCCACATTCATGGCCACTGACTTTGCAACTCTCACCCTCTTATGTAGGTCCCTCCGGGATACCACCAAGGCAGCAGCCTGTAGCTGGTGAGTATGATTTATGTAGATGCTTGCCAATACACTGGGCATGTAATGGCAATGGTATATTCCATGCACACATCTAACACACCTACTCAGAATGCATGCTGTACATGTGCACGTATTGTTGCTGTGAAATGCACGGCATCACAGGGGTGATCATGATGGGGTATTGGAAGGGTATGTCGGACATCTGCATGATAACTAACATACTGTCATTGTGGAATGTGTCCACAGGAAGTAACATAATGGTGGGAGACATGGCCTACAGTAGGGACATGTTTGGAACAATACCCATATACAGTGCAACACCAGTGTATATACCTGTAGGACAATGGCAACTGCTGCAGAGATACACTATGGCATAAGGCATTACAGTCGTCCACATTATCAGCTGGGACTAGGCTGTAACATGTGGTGTTCAGTGTATTGGACACTGCAAAGTGACATATATGTGTAGGACTTACTTGTCATGCATCTGCAAAAAAAGCTGAAGGGGGGAGGGGTGTCAGCATGACACACCAGTGAACTGCAGCAGGGATCCTAAGGATGCTAAGAATGGCTGCATCTGCACATAGTCAGGTTCAGGACCTGTGGCAGCCATAACTCTACCCCCACAACAATAGTGATGGCAGTGTGTGAACACCAAGGGATGTGCACATTAGTAGACCTTGCAATCATACAGATTAGGGGGCATGTGTAGGGCAGACTGAACATAAATTGGAAAATGCAGATGGTCCATGCAAGTATACCCCTGGCAGGAGTAGTGACTGCTGTAGTACACACAACAAGATGTGTGACAAGCTGTCATGATAAGGGTGTGCAGACATATGCCCACACATTGTGTATGCATCATAGACAGCATCTGCACACCTAACACATTCCATAGACACTGCATGTGAAAGTACAGGACATATGTCACATATCGGGCTCATGTACTGTTAAGATATGCAATGATGTGGTGCCGTGGCAAATCAAGGATGGGTGCATCATATCAGTAAGGGTGTGTACACCCCCCATAGCCACAGAATGATTTGATGCCACAGAATGATTTGATGGTGGTCAGTGTAAGAGTATTGGATTAGTCATACATGGTCCGCTGATGTTGAGAGCTGTGAATCAGACATCAGGCATTCACAAATGACATCTGTCCACATATCATCTCAGGTATATGTTGCTGGAAAACATAGGAGCTGTGATCATTAAAGCTGACATAATCAACACAGTAGTACACATTCAGCAATGGGCTGTACACCTGTGAGGTGTGGTGCACAGTACATGGCACAGTGCAGAACAGGTGCACAGCAATACTGTGCACATGGGTGCAGTGGTATCCAGGGGAAGGGGCTTCACTTAGTGACACAGCACATGCATCACACACATGTATACTTTTGCTAGCATGGATTGAATATATCTGCACTGCATGCTGTTGGGTACTTTATGTTATGCATGTTGATAGAGGGGTAATAGGAGAAATGTGTGTACTATCATTGTGCAACCTTACCTGTATATGTGTGTGTGCATCCTGTAGGTCATTCTGGTGAAGTGTAGGGAGGTTGATGCATGTAGGATGCATGTGTGCATGTATGTGTGTGTTTGTGTGGTTGGCGATGTATGCACATGTGCGATTGAGGGGTATTCATACAGCAGTACCTCCCTCTGGGATCATGCAGTACATGGACATGGACTGCCACATTACACACCAGGAATATTTGTCATGTGTGTAATCACAGGACAGCTGATAGTATAATATGGTCTGTAGCATGGAACTTACTTTGAACTAGCCTGAACTGTTTTTTTACTGATTACTGCATTTATTTTAAAATCTGCACTTAATGTTACATTTAGTCGAATTTAATCGAAAGTTTGCTTGTTTGTTTGTTTAATTTAACTGTGGAGGCTGCCCACTAAAGTGTGCTAGCCTGTGTAACTAATTTATCACTGTCTCTGCATTTTCTGTGTGTTTCTACAAAAAAAACAAAAAAATAATCCTTGTTTTCCTACCTTTCTCGACTAGTTTAGACCAGTATACAGGCATTGCTGTATTCTGGGCTGTGGTGTAGTTCCTGTGTTGTCCATTACCTTACTTGGATAGAAGGAAGTTTCTTTGCTCACCAGTGGGAGTGGGGAGCCTTGAGCAGCCTACCTGTCCTTGGGGGAAGTGACCTCAGCACAAGAAGCTGTAGTAATTGGTTGTTTGGGACCATTCCTAGCTCTTTTGTAGTTCACTGCTTAAAATCCACGTTTGCACGGCTTTGTGCGGTCGTGCACATAGCGCAGCTCCGGTTAAACAAGGTTAAACTTTTTCTGGCTCCGCCAAGTCTGCTCTTCAATTTTTCCCTTAGAACTGTTCTACTTACAATCTAAACAGCCTATACTCTATCTGAAAAGCTCAGCACTTGCTCCTAAAGCATTTTTTACACAGGTAAAGCACTCTTAAAAAAAGAAAGTACTTCATTCACCTAAATTCTGTTGAGTACCCATTTCCCTATAGGTCCTTTCTGACTCAGTTACACAGCAATCTTTTTCACTATTTCTAGCATGTCGAAGGGTCAGTTGCTGGCGTCCTCTCCTGTTCAGCTGGTGAATCTGGGAATCTTGAGGCAATGTTACAATTGCCTCATGTACACAGACAACCCTCTCCTCCTCCCAACAAATACAAATACATGCGAGAGATGCAACTATATAGCCAAACTGGAGGCTGAGCTCTCAATTCAGTACTGGCAAGACCAGTCAGGAGGAGAAGGTAACCACGCACACCACAAACCCAGTCTCACATAGAACTATCACAACTGCAAACCAAACACATAAACACACAAAACATACTGAGGCGCTGATTAAAAATCTACCAAAACAACAGAGGCCTCCAAAGCAGACACCCAAGCAACCACCACCTCAAGACATAGCACATGCAACACATAGTTCAAAAAGTCAGTGTGCTAAACAGTCACAGCCCTTAAGGCCAAACAACATGCCAGACACACTTGTAATAGGTGACTCCATAGTCAGACACACTGATGTCCTGCTCACCAGACTGAACAAGGAATAGGTCACAGTAAGCTGCCTGTCGGGAGCTAGAATCCACCACATAACACAAGCACTCAGGTCACTCCACAGCAAGTACAAATATGACTCAGTCATTGTACATGCCGGTGTGAACGACCTGAGATGTACCTCCCTGGACTACATGAAAAGAGACATAGAGGAGCTCTCTGATTATGTAGCCCAGGCCGGTATGAACCCTGACCCTGAGCAGCATCTTACCCTCACCAAGAATTATGCCACAGTACAAAGACAAAATGATCAGTTTTAACAATTGGCTTAATTACTGGTGTCATTCTAAGGGGATCCAATGTCGGTCTGCTTGGGATGACATGCTTGACAAGCCACGCTGCTTCACAAGGGATGGCTTGCACCTGTCACCCCTGGGCTTCCGGATATTGGCCAAGGCTCTTGCCACCCCCATAGTGCCTTTTTTAGGCAAGGCTCAAATGACAAACCTACCTCCCTAAAAAGCACAAGTGGAAAAAAACTAAGGGTAATGCTGCTCAATGCCAGCAGTCTAAACCTCAAGATGCACGCCCTCGAAGCCCTCCTCAGTATGGAGAACATCGATGTCTTTGCAGTGACTGAAACCTGGTTCAAGGCTCCTGGGAGCACCCCAGCACTATCAAGTTTTACCTCATATCATGCTTTCTGGCCCCAAAACTTGGACCGAACCACAAAAGGAGGGGGAGTATCCATTTTCATCAAAGATACCCACACCTCCAGGTTAGTGGCAATGCACAAAGCATCGGAGTCTATCCAGGTGCAACTAACCATAGGCAAAACTGCCTTACAGTTTGTAGCATGCTACAGACCACCCTCTCAAACTCAGGAACCCCACACAGCCTTCCTGAAGACACTGGAGAGTATGAATGTCTCTCCAAATACCATCATTTTGGGAGACTTCAACTACCCAAACATAGACTGGGAACATTACTCAAGCCCCAACACCCTAGCCCAAAGGTTCCTAGAATTCATAAACTCAAATGCAATGGAACAACTAGTCACCATTCCCACAAGAGGAGACAATATACTAGACCTGAACATCACAAACATGGGGGCAAAATGCTCCACACCAGAAGTATATCCCTCTTTGGTAAGATCAGACCATAAATTAATCTCACTGGAAATCCACATCCCGCCCCCACCCCCTGCACAAAAGACCACAGTGAAGAACTTCTCAAAAGCAAACTTCACACTTCTTAAGACTGAAGTGGTATCCTTCAAGGCCCCTGGGCCAGTGGAAACCACAACCCACACTGCTGAATCCTTTGCAAATGCCTTCTATGGGCACCTTCAAGAATGCATGGATCATGCAATCCCAAATAAAATCAAGACCCATTCCCCCAAAGGCAGGCGCCCGGTCTGGTGGACCCCAGCCATAAACAAACTTTACAACAGGAGGAGGAAGCTACTACATGACAGAGCAAAATCCCTAAAAGGGAAGGAATCTCTGATCAGTACTAGCAAAAAACTACGATCACTCATAAAATCATCCAAGGCCAACTTTGAGAGAAAAATCGCAAAAGACACAAAAGACAATCACAAGGCCTTCTTTAGCTATGTTAGAAACCTGGGTGGAAATTCCCAGATATGCTCAGAGTTACTCCAAAATTACACAAAATACACTGAACCCACTGACATTGCCAACATTCTGGCAAACAGGTTCAGTGCAAATTTCTCCTCCCCCTCCCCCCCAAAAGGAGAAATAACTATCCCAGCAGAGTGTAGCCTCCCAAACATCTCAGATGCCCAGGTGGGAGCCGCACTCTCTAAAGCAAAAAACACAGCATCAATGGGACCGGATGGTGTCCCGGGCTGTGTGCTACATGAACTCCAAGAGGAACTAAACCCACACATAAGGCTGCTTTTTAATCTTAGCCTTTCTACAGGATACGTACCCAAAGAGTGGCGTACGGCAACAGAGGTCCCACTTCACAAATGCGGTGCTTCTACGGACCCTGTAAATTACCACCCCATAAGCTTGATGAGCCTGGTCTGCAAAGCTATGCAGAGGATCATTATGGAACTCATAAACAAAGACATTGGGGACCTACAGACATTGGATCCTACCCAATTTGACTTTGTCAAGGGCAGATTCTGCCTTTTGAACTTGGTCGACTTTTTTGAAACAGTCACTAAGGCCATTGATGAGGGTAAGGCAGTTCACACAGCCTACCTTGACCTTGCAAAAGCCTTTGACACAATACCCCACTCGGGCATCATAGACAAACTCACCAGCTTAAATGTAAACCCATAGGTCACAAGATGGGTTGCAAACTAGCTCAAGGACAGAACCCACAGGGTCAGAGTTGCTGGAGCTATGTCAGACTCTAAGCCAGTCACAAACGGTGTCCCACAGGGCTCAGTCCTGGGACCCCTCTTGTTTGGCATTTATTTTTCCGAGGTACAGGCAAACATAGGAGGATTGTGGCTGACAAAGTTCGCAGATGACTGCAAACTGGGCACCATAACTGATACTCCAGCGGACACAAACATCCTTTAGGGAGGCCTCATAGAAATGGATAATTGGTGCCAGAGCCATGGCCTTAAGCTGAATGCCAAAAAATGTATAGTCATACCCTTTGGGAAAAACAAGGTACCGACAAATTACCACACAGGTGGTAATCCATTAAGTACGGAAGAGGTAATCAGGGACCTAGGGACCCAGGTTGACAGTAACCTCTCATTTGACACTCACATTGCCAAAGTGGTTATGAAGACCCTCTATATTGCCCACCTTATCATGAAGGGTTTCACATCTAGATCAAGAGAGGTCATTGTGCCCCTGTACTCTTCTCTTATCAGGCCAATGATTGAGTACAATGCCCCATTTGGGATGTATCTCACCCGACACCTGCAGCAGTTGGAAAGACCCCAAAAGTTCCTCACCAAGAGGATAAAGGGTCTTAAACATATGTCATATGCTGCTCGACTGAAAAAACTCCAGCTCTATTCAGTCACATACCGCCTACTCAGAGGTGATCTGTGCCTGACGTACAAGGCCATGTCCAATCCGGAATTAATGGACATGCTCCACCTCAGAAAATCCAAATCCATCAGAGCCACAAGAACAAGAGACTTAAACCTCAACACAGAAATAAACAGGACATGCTGGAGGGACAGATTCATAACCCAGAGGCTGCCTACACTCTGGAACAGAATCCCAGTCCATGTTAGGCAGAGCCCCTCACTGACTCTATTCAAGAGAAATCTCGACGAGTGGATGGGAGATCATAGGTTTACCCCGGGGGTCATCTCTGTGTCGCTACTAGACAGAGGCACAGTAAACTAAACCCTAAAAGGGCATAGTATTCTCATCCTAAGAGGTGGTGAAAGCCACACACACTCTGGCTAGGCTTATAAATGCCCTAGGGCAGATAGCCTAGTACGAACCTATGAACCTATGAACCTATGAGAGGGAAGGTAGACACCAGGTACACCCTTAATATCGCATTCAGCAGAGAGGTCACCTACAACCCACATATGCAGTACTACAGCTGCATTGGGGAAGTACTAGTCAACGCCAGGGAGTGTATCCAAATATTACAGGTGTCACATGATAGGCTGATTGAGCAGCATATCTGGAATGTACTGAACATTACATACACATGATACACCAGTGCGTGATGTTATGGATAGAACATAGCCCACACATATAGGGGCTATGCTCATAATGTCCGGACATACACAGGGTGACCACTGTTAGGCAATGATGTACAGGTTTTAAACTGCGTTTATTGTTTTTCCCCACAGGTGGCAAGGTGGGTCAGGGTCCCTCCTGCATGCAATCTGATGTTGGTGTCCATACAGACACCAAAGATGATGATAGTACTGTTGCGGCATAGGTGGGATTGTCAGGGGCCGACACTGTGCCATCATTTAGCATCCCCCTTTTAGCCACACCAACCTGCACACAGTTTCAGTGCCTATACATACCCCATAACCAGTGACCATAGCGGAGGGACATATGCATTTGGTGGCAGTGCACAGGAAAGTGTGGTAACAATGCCTATTGTGTCTGGTCACAGTAGGCATAGCCGGATATCTAGCAGGGCACCACATAGTCAGATGTCAAAGGGTGCTCGTGGTAGGGCCACTGGACATCATTCCCCTTGCAGAGGCGATGTAGCTCGTACCAGCAGGTACATGTTTCAGGCTGTCATGGCAGCACAGGCATGTATGGAACATTACACCAGACAGGACCTGAGGCTACAGAGGGCTGCTCTCACATCTGTAAGTGACCATATCTGTGAACTGTCCGGTGCCATCTGTGCTTATACCAAGCTCATGGATAGATGGCATGGTGAGATGATGGCCCTCATCGCCCGTGGTATGTCCATGCTTGAACATGTGGTAGGAGTGCGGCGACAGCCTCGTAGACCTAGGCCAGCAACACCAACAGCTGGCAGTCAACGTTGACATGCTAGGGCACTAAGGGGCTCCCGTAGTGACAGTACCAGCCCTGGCAATGTGGGGGGGAGCTGTCTACACCACACCACAGCAGGCCATGTGCATGTGGTCCTGGCCAGTCCCAGGATGGACCTAAAATCAGTGGACATTTGTCATTGGCAGGTGAGAGTAGCACATTGATACCTGTTCCTGGACATGCCTATGGAACACCTGGCAGGCACAGTCCACATGTCTGTGGCCATAGGCAGTGAACTGCACACCCTGCCAGGTATGGTCTGCAACTGTCCAGAAACACCTGTGTAGGGCACCCACATGGCAGAACTGTGTGCATGCATACCCACACACTATACAAACACACCTAGGGCAACCCCATACCTACACACACCACATCACCATGCCCAGCTCACCTCAGTACACCCCTCACCTACACACATGGTGTCAAATGTATGGCCCACTCTCGGCCCCTGGCAAACCAACAACACATATGATGATACCTGTGCCACATCCCTGTCATCCATACCATCAATGCAGTTCAGGCTAATATGGTTCTGATGCACATGGTGACTATACTACAGTGTACCACAATACTGGAGTGTAACATGTTGTAAGGAGTGAAGTGTAATGCATATATGTCAGGTAGTGTAGCCATCCAGCAATCATGCATTATAGCTGTTAGTAACACTGATTGATTGCGGTCTCTATAATGTTATCCATTTGTGTTATAAGTGTACACGTGTCAGCATGAGGATGGTCTGCAGTCATATTCCACAACGGGGTATGGCACTGTGGTGACACCATGGCTGTGAAATATCTGAGGTATAGTTGAACACATCACAGGTTAGTATAACGGTTATTGCCTTTGTCAAATGGACAGGTGGCCCACTGGGGCATGTATAGCCTGCAACCTGATGTAGACCCATCCACATACACGCACACTGCTACTTGACAACACTGGGCATAGACCCCTACCTAGGTATGTAGTGATACTAAAGTGTGTGGCTTACATTGCACATACCACACAGCGTTTAGGGTGAGGTGTGTCCCAGGTTATCTGTTACATGCAGAACATCCCCAGACATGTACAGTATGCAAATGGGGGATGTAATGGGTGTATATAGACAATAAGTAGTGTGACATGCCTTCATATACACATTAGGGTTGGGAGGGTGGCCTAATGGTTAAGGTGTTTGCCTTGCAAGCACAAGGTGCAGGGTTTGAGTCTCACAAGGGATAATTGGCTAGGCTTAAAATGGCTCACAAGGGCAGTTAGCTTAGTACGAACCTATGAACCTATGAACCTATTAACAGACACCCAACAGGCATACACACATCCGAGAGACCAGGGCCTATCACTGCTAACTAACTTTACCACGTGCCCAATATGTCACAGGTAGGCTGCACACAGCACATGCATAACTAGCCTGGATTATGGTATCAGTTACCTGTATGGTTGATGGTGACAGTGGTAAACATAACGTGGTACATGGGATATATACCGGGTGTATCTTGGTGTAATGACAGTGTACACAGCACCCACATCCCCCAGTCGATATTGTACTCCCTGAAACCCATGATGACACTCTGCCATACCCACCATCACACATTGGCCATGACTGCGATACAACCCATAGTATACCCCAACAGTGGTACTACAGGGATATGCATCTAATGCACAGGCCACACGCATAGTAGGGTGTTACATTGTCATGCCTCACCTATGGGCAGCAACAACACTATCTGTACTACTCTGTGGCAATAGGTATTGTAATAGGAGTATGTGGCCTTGGAATACGGTACCCTACAGATATACAGACATGCACACATGCGCACACTTGCCAGTAAACAATGGGTATCCCATGCCTATCAACCCATTTGTACAACACTGTTGTGCTGGCACTGGAAGACTTGTGTAGCCAGTATGGAGAGGAGCTTAACAGGGTACAGCAGCAGTCACAACTGACTATGGCAATGGGTGTTCTGGTGGTTGTAAAAGCCCTCATGGAATTCCCAAGTACAGGTGTGCTAACACACAGACACTGCTATACTCAGTCATGCACATGTACACATGTGTCAGTACAGGTGTGCATCACTGCAGGTGGTCATAGCTGTGTACCTAGCTATTGTCCAAGGAGAGATGGGTTGTGTAGGGGTTGTGTGTGCAGTGGTACCCTGCCACCTGCCATGTGGCAGCAGGCAATCTATCGACAGACACTACTGTGGTTGCCCTCAGGGTGAGAATGACATGCATCAGCCAATCCTCCAGGTGCCTCCTGCACATGGCCACTGAGGTGATCAAGTTTACATGTATGCAACATGCATTACAACACATGGTTAGTGTCTGTGATGAAGACCTGTACCCAAGCATGTTCTGTTGACTGTGGTAGTGTAGTGGAGGTACCTGTGGCATGTGATGCGTACAGGGTGTCATCTCCCATATGTTCCAGTTCTCACACAGCTGGGCAGACATGTCAGTGTAAATCAAGCTTAGGTTGCCTGTACATATCCCAGCTAGAAACCTGCCATCTGCACATCTGTACAGGGACTGACAGTCATCAGCTTGGCAAGTAGCTATGCAGTAGGATGAGTGTGTTGACAGATAGATGTTTGACAACAATATGTATGCCATAACCACATGTCAGAAGCCCTCACTAATGTATTGTACAGACAGTAGTCTACAGTTACATTCCACATGTTAGATCATGACCCAGTAGGGGTTATATACTGTGACACAGCTCACACACCAGGGATACAACATGGAGGCCTCAGAGTCCAGCTATGCCTGAAGGTGTGCCTGTTGTCATTACTACATTTAGCACTCTGCTCTTGCCTGGGTAAGCATTGTCAACAGTAGTACCACCATGATACACTGTATGCCTGTGTGACAGCATGTACCCTGAGCTAGTACACCTGTATGTAGCACATTCACATGAATGACAGTGCTGTACAGGCCTCATATACATCTGTGTCCCACACATGGCACTCACACCCCTTGATACTGTAATGACAGCACATAAGCGCATGTATTGTACATGGCATTACATACACTTATTACAGATGTCATTACCCTGCTATGTTATCAGACTGGGTGGTGTGAACTGGTTACCAGGGCTAAGCCATGCTTATCAAGTATCAACATTGCTGCAATATAACAGCTGAGCTGATTTCCGCACTGGTAAACAAAGCCTACACTGTGTAGGTGCCCATACGTTTACCCATAGCTTAGCACTGCTTAGCTTCACGCAAACCCATGCAAACTCACTTAAAGCTGCTCAAAACTGCCTTAACCACTCTGTATCTGACAGCCCTTGTTTTGCTCAGCAACAAAATGAGCATCCCTTGCAGTTTGTGAATCCAGGACCCTGTACACTATTGTCACAGCACTTAACCACTGTGCCATGACCACTGTGAAGACAGCTGGTGTTTTACCAATATATCTGTCAATACACATATTGAGTATTATACCATGACCCCCCATTATTATTCCAAAATGTGCACGCTGATTGGCCAGCGTGCCCGTTGTAAATCGAGTTATACTAATGGAAAAAGGTCCGGTCGCCCGGACTTTTTCCATTAGTATAACTCTTTAAACACTGTCTCGCTATGTTAAATGGGTTTAACATAGCGAGACAGCTTTAAAATAATCAACCGAAATCTCCGTTGCTTATTTTAAAGCTGTCTCGCTATGCTAAACCCATTTAACATAGCGAGACAGGTTTTAAAAAAAAGCAACGGAGAAAGCAAGATCTCCGTTGCTTTTTTTTAGTATTTTGCTATGTTAAATGAGTTTAACATAGCGAGACAGTTTTAAAATAAGCAACGGACATCTCCGTTGCTTATTTTATAGCTGTCTCGCTATGTTAAACCCATTTAACATAGCAAAACACTAAAAAAAAAAAGCAACGGAGATCTTGCTTTCTCCGTTGCTTTTGCCCACAGCTCTGTAGTACATCACAGCTGCCGCGGATACCAGACATCTGCGGAAGGGCAGCAAACATGCATTATTCTATGCCATTATTTAAGAAAAGTAATAGTTTCTTTTCTTAAATAATGTCATGGTATAATAGCAATAACCCACTTCTGGGTGTGGGTAATGCTGTATTTACCCACGGTTGGCTTTGTTTGGTCCCTCGGGCTTCGCACTCGGGACCAAACCACGCCAACCGTGGGTAAATCCAGCATTACCCACACCCAGGTGTGGGTTATTGCTATAGTATTGAACAATTGTGTTTACGTCCACAATTGTGTAGTACTTGTTATTCATATGACTGTTGCGTCACATGTGTTGATTTATCATGATGTACACATAACAGATACATACAGTGAGATACATCTGGGAGGGTATACACAACCGTGAGGTTTACACATGACAGGAATATGGATCTATACATATAATAGGTCGATATATGTCTACATGTACATGCACATGTACACTCATACATATGCCTATATATACACATCTGTATAGTGCATCATATATATGGCCATGTGTGCATCTCTTCATATGTACAAATACATATATATGTGTATGTGTATATATATATATATATATATATATATATATATATATATATATATATATATATATATATATGTATGCACATCCTATATGTACAAATATGCCTAATTATGTGGGTATATATGCAGATATCTATAACTATATGTGCATACATATCTATTCTAATATACTTATTACTGTCAATATATATGTAGATATCCATATGTATATGTGCGTATGTATCTTTATCTATATATGTGTAGACATATATTGCTCTGTATATTGCTGTGTCTTTCTGCTTTTCCCGGTTAGGTGTCACCACAGCGGAACTCCGGTTCGCTATTGATTGGCAGTAGATTTTTATGTGCTGAGTTGCCGGCCCTGACACACAACCTTCAACGAAGGTACACCCATTCACGCATGTCTCCACACAGAAGACGCTCTAGCTGAGAATCGAACAGGACAACGTCTTACTGTGAGGTGACAACGCTACTGCAGCACCACCACCGCACTGCTATGTATATATATATATATATATATATATATATATATATATATATATATATATATATATATATATATATATATATATATATATATATATATATATATATTTATATATATATATATATATATATATATATATATATATATATATATATAAACACATATACATATACATCTATGTATGCTGATATGTATATGTGTATATATATCTATAAGATATATGGATAATTATATATGCATATATGTTCACCATATGTCCTGAACATGGAATGGAGCTTGACCTCAGGCCCAATAGTCCCAACCTCTTAGTGCAAGGGGATGTCAGGTATGTTTTGCAGGTATATTTGTAGACTATTCCTACTGTAATAGGGATTGTCTTCCCAGACATGTTGTGTGTGGGAGGTCAAATCTGCTTTTAACATGTGTGTCCTTGGCTACTGACAGACATCCTAAGGACATCATAATACAGTACCACTGCTAGCACAGTAATGCTCCTGTGGACTACAGCAGAGATATGGCCAATATATGTGGACAGTCTGACACACTCTGGTCACTCCAGAGGTAAAGACAGAACCCTTTAGTGAAAGACATATGGACCAAGCTTGACAATATGGATGTTAACAGCCATGTAGATGGGTATATCACTTAAATACTGGTATACATTTGCCCCCATAGGTTATGCATTCACACACCCCTGTCTGTCCTGACACATAATAACTGCTGGTACAGAGGTGCCATGGCCACATACTACCCACTAGGTAGTGACATACATCTGTACATCATCCCACTGCTTTGTCTGGCATACATGACTGTTATGGTGGCCCAGCAGCAGTACATCAGGCAGGTATCTGGACATAGCATCTCACTGGGCAAGTACACTAAGCTGCTAGGCATGTAACAAAGCACTGTGCAGGCTGCAGGCAAACTGCCACAACACTGGCCTACATTACCTATGAGGGAATACACATATACCTGCATATATAGCAGGCTCTTCAGGCATGTCACAGCACAGAGTAACAGACACCTGTGTGAAAGTGCATAACCACAACCAATGTGAACACAGCCACAGCCACATACGGTAAGCTAGCATAATATATATACTGGGCCACTACACAGTGTGGTCTGATGCCTGTCTGTGGTATGGGACATGTGTGTGTTTGGCCCTACAAACATGTAAGCCAATAGGGTAACATACAGTGGAGCAGCTTGTAATATCACATAGAACAGGACCAAGAGCAATGACATCTACCACAGTCTGTACACAGGCCAAGGTATATATTCACAATACACACACTGTTGATAATCACCAAAAGTACACAGACCTCAGTACTGTACACACAACCACAGAATGCCCAGGTTATGTCCTCAAATATAACCCCTAGTATACATAATGTGTAGCAATCTGATATCTCACTGGCTTGTTATCAGATATGATGTCAATTAATATGGTGTACAGAACATATGCACCTCTTACTGCATGACATATGTACAAATGTTGACAGAGTTGTGGATGGAGGCACAAACACAGGGCCAATATTGACATGTTGCTGTGATAACCTCATACATTTAATGTTGCAACAGGGTTTGTTGCAACATATTCCTTTGAGGGATATGAAGTCAGTAGCTCTCACGGCTGTCACCATGTACTGACTGCAATCCTCAAACTATGTTTCTGCAGTTCACAGATAGGTGCTCTGTGGGTAAGACAAGAAACATAAGGCACCGCACATTGCTCAGTATGCAGATGACCCTACAGATGGGGAGGTTCCTCATAAACATAGCACTGACATGACAGGTATTAGAACATGTAGGACAGACATATGCACACACACCCTGTTAAACCAACATTACTCCAAATGCAGTATAGCAGCACTTACAATCTGTAGTCAAGTCAGGCACATCCCCTCCTGTGTGTTGGCCTGTTTCCACAGTGTATGTTGTTAACGGTAAATCCCTAATTCATCTGTGATGCTTTTGCCAAACAACAGATTTAGGTGCTGCTCCGAGTGAATGAAAAGGCCCAACACCAACATGATGTCCCTAGATATTGGAGTGTGTTTCCATGAAATTGACTATGGGAATGTTACCACATCTGTTCCACATGCAAACAGCTAGAGGAGGGCTGCAATTCATGCAGAGGCCATCAGCTGATCATGAGCATCACTTACAATACACAATCTGTTGCCTAGGCAAATCAGGTGTAAGTCTCCGCATTCACTAGAGAGGGAGTGAGAGAGGCAGACAAAGGCAAAGATACGTCAGGGAGGGTTGGGAGAGTACAACATAAACATGTTTGTGTCACACACCTACCAGTACAGGGTATCAAATGCCGGACTGACTATGTATTGCTATCACATGTCTATGCAGTTATTGGATGCACCACATAGGTTACATGTTGAGAAGCCCTCCAAACATATATGTGATGGTGAGTGACACTTTGCAACAGTGATATGGTAGCTATACGGTAAGTGTAGTATACATGCCTGTCCACATGAACACGTGCCAGCGTCAACACAGCCACACTCTCTCAGGGACCCACACACATTGACACACTTGGCAGAATCAGGAATACAACTCATCACTAATTAGATTGCCACAATACAGTACTGTGCAGGTATCACATGCCCCACAGGGGTTATCTGGAAGTTATATGGGCAAAGGGTATGTGGAGGTGTCTGACATCAGACAGCATGCTTCACACACAGGTGGGTATTGTATTCACCATCCAGTCACCTGGGTAACTATTGTGTGTGGCCATTGCTGTGCAATGCTTGCCATGTATGTGTTCCTTAGTCCATGACATGGACAGTGTCTGGGATGTGCACGTCCCACATGCATGTACAGTGACATGTGGAACTGTACCTGGGGTGTCTGGCCCATGTTGTGTACACAGATTGTTATCATCAGATGTGCCAGTCCTGGCCTCATGTGGTGGGAAATGTTAATGGAGAGCAGGTTGACCCTGCACCTACATTGATAGCATGATACATGTTTTCCCTGGTGTCAGTGGCATCTCTCGATAAAAGGCATGTGTTTAAGGCATGTTATGTCCTTTGTGGGTCACATTTGTTGGCACCACAGTTATTGCAGGTGTCCAGTAGGGAACATAGGGAATGTGCACTTTCTGCATGTACGTGCCTATTGGACTGATGAACAAGGTGCCAGGCCCTCTGTAGCCCACTGCAATCATACCATGGTTACTATCAATGGGCAATATGCAGGGTTCTACCAACATAGCGGTTGTTGCCTAGGCAAGTGTGTGTGTGTATGAGACATGAGTTGAGAGTGTTCTCTGGGTAATGCAAGTGTTGCTAACTTTTTCGCCAGGCCTTGATGTCACGTATAGGGGTATGGATTTGCACCCCAGCCTCACTGCTATTTCACATCTGTTATACCTGTAAGGTGGACATTGTGGCATATACTAGAGCCACCATATAAGAAACTTGCAAAACCCGCTCCACAATGAGTCCAGTTGTTACACACTCGCAGCCACCTCCACACAGCATACGAATGACAAACACAGGCACACACATCTGGCATGAATGGGATTAGAACTCCTACCTAACTAGTTTATTACACTACAGCAGTATGCACTTATAGGACATGCCACAGAGATTACTGGGCTACACCTTCCCCAAAGGTGTATTTCACAGTGAATGACATCGGCAGGCTTGCCAAAGTACGGCATTTGAATTGTAGTGAGTGTGACTAGCCTAAAAAGCATTGCTCCCTACACAGGCATACCAGTACACACACAAACATCCACACCTGTCATGTGGGGTAATAGAACCCCTACCAGAGTTCTACATCACACTACAGCATTATGCTGTTATAAGACATGCCACAGGGATTACTGGAGTACTCCTTCCCCAAAGATGTATTTCATAGTGAATGACATCAGCAGACTTGCTAAAGTAGGACATTTGATTTGTAGTGAGCATGAGTAGCCTACAAAGCAGTGGCTCATATACAGCCAGAGAAACACACATAAACATTCAGCTGTCCTCTTTGGTATTAGAACTCCTACCTAACTAGTTTATCACACTACAGCAGTATGCAGTTATAGGATGCGCCACAGACATTATGGTGCTAAACCTTTCCCAAAGGTGTATTTCACAGTGAATTACATCAGCAGCCTTGCCAAAGTAGGGCATTTGAATTGTAGTGAGTGTGACTAGCCTAAAAAGCATCGCTCTGTACACTGACAGACACACACACACACGCACACACACACACGCACACACACACACACACACACACACACACACACACACACACACACACACACAGTTGCCATGTCTGGGATTAGAACTCCTACCTAAATAGTATATCAGACTACAGCAGTATGCAGTTATAGGTAACACCACAGAAATTACTGGGCTCTACCTTTCCCAAAGGTGTATTTCACAGTGAATGACAGCAGCAGCCTTGCCAAAGTAGGGGATTTGAATTGTAGTGAGTGTGACTAGCCTAAAAAGCATTGCTCTCTAAACAGATAGATACACACACACACACACAAAACAGATAGACACACACACACACACACACACACACACACACACACACACACACACACACACACACACACACACACACACACACACACACAGTTGCCATGTCTGGGATTAGAACTCCTACCTAATTAGTTTATCACACTACAGCAATACACAGTTATAGGACACGTCACAGAGATTAGTGGGCTACACCTTTACCAAAGGTATATTTCAAAGTGGATGACCTCAGCAGGCTTGCCATAGTAGGGCTATGGGGATGGCAGTGTGTGCATGGGCCATAACCCATTCATCTAGAGGTTGACACACCACATGTGGGCACATGCAGGGTTATATTCAGCAGGTACATGTATGCAGCTGCTTGAGAACTACTTCCTTGTACAGTCATGTTGCACAGCTAGCAGTTGCTCCACATAGTCTATAATGCTGATGGATACCAGTGGCTAATGTCTACAGTGAGTGACAGTTACACCTCATGTGGTTGTAGACATTTGGCTGTGTGCTGGGTGGTGCAGACCTCATAATGGATGGCTCCTTGTCACAGTTACTCTCTTCCACACATCTAGGTATGTCTACTATTGGCTTGTTATAGTGTGTTGTCCATGGATATATGTCTGTATTCCAATCCACTGTGTGTGCAAAGCATGACTGGTGCGTACTGTGGAGTGTATGCACTAACATCTGCCACTGCCAGATATATATGGTCCACTGTTCTTTGCAGACATGGGCTTCATTTGTTTAAGTTTGTGAGCATGCCCAGTATGCCCTTCAGTACTGAATGTGTGGAGCAATTCCAGGTAGTTTGTAATGAAGTGCAGACCTTTGTGTTGTACACCTACTTGTAGCAAGCTGTTTCTGCAGGATATCCATTGATCATTTGGCAATATGGTGACAAACTGTGCAGGGGATAGTGTGTACTGTAGGTGATTGTGTCTCTGCTGCTTCAGCTACATGGTACTGCTGTTAGCAGAGATATTCAGACATGTGTACTGTTATACACTGTGAAGTTTTCTGTCCTCTTGTATTGTCAGGTGGACATTCCTGCTCACTGTGATGTCCTGGGGACAAGGGTGACTGTAGCTGTGTCTGGTACTGTGGGCAGACACCTACATATTCACAGTAAGTTATGCCATTCTGGAGGGGGAGCTACAGACACTTGCTGCTGGGTCTGTGTATCCAGTTCAGCACCTTGGTACAGTGCTGGCAGAGGATCCCATACTTGTACATCCATCGACATGACAGTATGACCTTATCTTGCTGTGGCAATACCTCAC
Organism: Protopterus annectens; assembly: GCF_019279795.1. Classification (NCBI taxonomy): domain Eukaryota; kingdom Metazoa; phylum Chordata; order Ceratodontiformes; family Protopteridae; genus Protopterus; species Protopterus annectens. The sequence continues at coordinate 23,687,523 of NC_056726.1, read as the reverse complement.
AGCTGTACATATTCATACAGGTTACCCAGAGGCAGGGGTAATGAGTCAGGACATTGCCCCTATTGTGGTTTACGGCCAGGTATGTAGCCACCAATTTATGTGTTTGCAGCCAGGGATAGTGTGTGCACACAGCTGTGTGTCGGACCTTGCACATTCCATGCTGCCCATGCTCCCCCCCCTCTGTTATTCTATCCTCTTCCATACATTATGCATGCATTCTCTGATACTTTTGATAATGTTTATCACCCCATCACAGCTGTGTTTTGGTGTTGGTCCACAGTTCATGCAGTGGGACATGGTGGACATGTTACTGTGGTTTGTCCACATGGCCTTGCATATGGCTTATGTGGAGTGCGTTATGTTGTTATTTGGGTGTCCATGACATAACATACATTGGCAGTACATGTGAGACACAGGCCTTTGGCAGAGGCCTGTGGGCCTTTTGGTGTTGATATGGGCCAAATGTGGCAGGCTGTTGCATTCTGTCGGTCCTACAGTCTCAGACCACCATACAGTATATTCCCCTGGGGTGACAGGGTAGGTGTGCTAGGTGTTCATGCCAGTACCTTCTATCAGTCTTGATCAGGTGGTGTGGATGCTGGCAGGGTGCTTCCTATGGCTAGGGACACACTTGCATGGGACACCTGCACTTCATGCTGCATTCTTTCGCTTTTGCCATTTACAGGTGGGGTCATATTGTACCCATTCCCCACAATAGGGATATGACTAGAGAGGTACCTGTGGGTGGTGTTTGGGTGAGCTGGGTGCATGTGTGCTATGGACACTACTTGCATCTGACACACAGATATGCATGGGGCATTCCAGTTATGCTGACATGTGCAGGTACATCAGGTGTTTCCCAATACATCAGTCCTACCTCCTTTGTGATCTGTAAGTGTTCGGGCAGACATCACCAGTATCCACTACTACAGGACCAGATAATGCAATGCATACCTGTTTGTTCAATTCCAAAGGTGTGTCCATTTAACAGTTACACAATATATACTGTATGTCTGGGTTACTTTCCCCTGTGTACTGCTTGTATATCTAGCCCAACAGCCATGGCATGTCAATCTTTCAGATGGTGACACATATTACCACCATACATTTACAATGGCTTACTGCTAGCATGTTTTATACTGTTGGGAATTGTCTTTGGCACTGCAGTTGTGAGGACTTTGCCCTGTCATCAGCAGTAGTGGGCAATGGCCACCAGGTCATACCTCAACATGCATACATACTAACAACTCTCACAAAATATGAAACACACACCAACCTAACACACACATACCTGCATATTGTGCAAATGCTACAATCTATCCTGCTACCTTGGCCACCTCTGGGCATCTGTGCTCCACTGGTATTATACCTACACATACATGTTACTACAGGTCTACATACGGTTGTGGGGTGGGGCACACCTGACTGTTTTTACATTTCTACACAGAATTGAGGGGCACACCTGACTATTTTTACATCTCTACACAGGATGGGGGGCACACCTGACTGTTACTACATTTCTACATAGGATGGGGGGCACACCTGACTGTTTCTACATTTTTACACAGAAATGGGGGGGCACACTTGACTATTTCTCCATTTCTACACAGGATTGGGGGGCCACACCTGACTGTTTCTACATTTCTACACAGGATTGGGGGGCACACCTGACTGTTTCTAAATTTCTACATACGATGCGGAGCACACCTGGCAGTTGTACACATTTGCTATGACTGTACTGGTATGTCGGGTACTCCATTTCATTCTGTATTCTAACCTATCATGCTGACCAGAGGCATATCAGTGTACTACAGGTGTTAAGTTTGATTGACCTACATATTAGTTTCTGACTTCCTACACTACAGAACTAACATCCCACTGCCTGATCTGATGTAGTCTCACTGTGTAGGCCTGGGAGGTGTGGTTATCCGTAGGCATCATTCAGAGGCCATAGCACAGCCTTTGTTTGTGTTTGTCTACACCTATCCTGCTGGCTGAGACTGTTGTTGGGTATGTGAACCTCCCTGACTGGCATCTGTGAGTCATATGGACACACATGTGGCCCAGCAAATTTCCTGCAGTGGGTTTTGTCACCCTGTGTAGTACTGGTTACTATGGTGACACCCGCATTTGTTACAGATCTCATGGTGCTACTGTAGGCGTCTACTATCTGCTGGCATCCTATTCAGCCACCAGATTCCCTTACATGCTCACATCCATACCATAGATACAAGTGACTACACATACTACTCCAATCAGCAATCAGTGAGGGGAGTGATTTACCTTGTGGGTGTGCCAGTATTGATGATGGTGCTCAGGGCTGCCTATGTTGGATGCACATAGTACACTCCCTATACATGGTTGAGCACAGGTAGTGTCATTTTTGGCATCCCTTTAACTGTATGTGCGAGTCAGAGAGAGGTGTCATTCCCTGGGTCTCTACTGTGTCAGTGTATGTGCTATCCGTTGCCTCTTTGCCAAGGCCATGGCATACTGGGCACGCCTCCATCTGCCTACTCGGGCAGGCTCAGTTTGTTCCACCTCCGAGTCACTCTGTACCTGTGCAGGCTTTGGCATTGGTGGGGGGCTGTGTGGCCCTGCCCCATGCTGTTCCTGCTGCAGCTGTTTTTGCAGGATCATATTGTGTAGCATGGCACATATAATGACAATTTGGGTACATGTAGCTGGTGAGTACTGCAAGGCTCCACTGGATGTGTCCAGGCACCGGAACTATGACTTGAGCATCTCAAACATATGCTCTATTATGATTCTGGTCTGTGCATGTGCTTCATTATGGCATTTTTGTTTGGGTGTGTGTGCATTTCTGATGGGTATCATCAGCCACGGCTCCAGTGCACAACCAGTATCAGCCACTAGGTGACTGTAAGGGATATCTCCATTGGCAAATCTCTGGTCCATCTGCATCAGATGCCAGATGTGGGAATAGTGATAACTTCCAGATCAGCCAGCACGCACATTCATTATAATGCCCTGGGCATCACACACAACATGGCAGTTGATGGAGGGGAAGCCGTTGCGGTTGATGTAGACACTACTCTGCTCACTTGGTGGTGCTTTGATGCGTATGTGTGTGCAGTCTATAGCACCCACCACCTCATAGTATTCTGCTATTTGGTGGAAGAGATGTATATTGCTGGCCAACAACTCATGGGTATTGAGGAAATATATGTGTTCACCGGCATGTGCTGACATGCCATCCAGGAACAGGTGGAATACTCTGGATGCTGATGCCTGTGGGATCCGCATGATATCCCCATTTGGGCTTTGGGAGGTACCTGTGGCTAGTATTCCTAGGCCTACACATACCTTGGTATCCACTGGGATGGGTTCCCCTCTGTTAGTTCTGTGTGTCAGGTGTGGCCGGCATAGCTCAACAATTTGCTATAGGTGGTCCCTGTCCACCCTTAATGCTCCACTATCTCCAGCTCATGTAGCCTCTGGTAGGTTACCTTGGGTCTGTACACTCTTCTCCATCTCCTCACTGTGGGTTGGTTGACAGTATTCTCATCCTCAGCACCCTCAGCCTCTTCCAGATGCTGTTGTATGATAACTGCTGCAGCCCCTATCATTTTGTTGTTTTGTTTGTTAAAAGTTCCCCACTTGTATACACCAGTGGTGTAGAGTAAGGGAAAAACCAGAGGGAAAGGTATTTGCATAGTTTATAGTAGTGTTCTGGGCTGGGCTGGTCTGCTTCCTGTGTAATTGGCTGATCTGATACATTTCACCTGCCAGCTATGCTAGTTTTCCTAGATTACCTTACTACTGCTGTTTTCCCTTCCTATTGCCTTCCTGTTTGAGCCCGGGGGGGGGGGGTGCGCCGTGCAAACAGAGTGCTGAAATGTGCACAGAGCTGCTATTTCCTGGTTTACTTTTGTTTTTTTATTTAAAACCCGGTGTATGGTGCGCACACCTGCTTAGGCAATGTAAAGAGTGCTAGGTAGCCTCAGACACACCCCCTTGCTTAGCTCTGCTAATCTAGGAGCAAGCCCGAGCTGCAGGGCTCCAGTCCACTTACAGTATGCCTGACACCCCCCCCCCCATAATGTCAGCTAACTCCTAGGCTTGCACCAAGCTATTCCTGCTCTTACACTGTTGGGTGATGACTAGCATGCGGGTAAATCTGGGATTCAGTATCATTCCCCTCATTTGCATAGGATTGCCTGCTAATGCATAGTTACATTTGCCACACTCAGCCTCCCCCCTTAGCAACCACTATTCGCTGGCCATGTTGTCTTCTCCCTGCCATTCAGTATAATGGCAAAATAGTGATTTTGGTTAGAATGCTTATTTTATGTTTTTTTTTATTTTCCCCCCGATCCCATTTGCGCGCCACTGCCCTATGCTTAAACAGCCAAAATCGACTAAAAAAATAAACATTGATTTTCTTTTGTTTTTGCAAGTGTTTTCCATGCCAATGGCCTTATAGCTGGCCATTGGCATGCTTTCTACATGATAGCCACCCTTTATTTGGAGCTGTCATGGCTCCGTTTTGTAATTTGCAGAAATGTACTCCGTTACTGGCGGAGTACATTTCTGCAGATTACACTAGTCCTGCACGGCTGGTTTCAAGTTTCCTGGATTGCAAATTCACTTCATTTGCATGGATTTCTCCTGCAAATGGGGTAATTTGCATACAGGGGCTGAGTCCATGCAGGACTAGTGCAGGAGCACTCGTGCATGCCCCTACAGGTTATTCCTGGATTGCACAGCAGACATATTGCCTGTTGGAGCTCCTGTACTAGTCCTGCATGCCATGCAGGGCTTGCAGAATCCAGGGAAGTGGATATAAAAAGTGTATAAACACCTGTTAAAATGCCAGGTGTTTGTGATATAAAAAAAATGAGACCACAATAAATAATTTAAAAACTTTTCTCACCTTTAATGTTACCTATAACCTGTAAAATTCTATTGAAAAACAAACAAATCTGTTAGGGGAAAAATATAAATATAAAAAACGTACAATAAGCTGGTTGCATAAGTGTGCACACCTTTAAACTAATACTTTGTTGAAGCAACTTTTGATTTAATTACAGCATTCAGTCATCTTGGGTAGGAGTCTATCAGCACGGCACATCTTGACTTGGCAATATTTGCCTACTCTTCCTTGCAAAAGCACCCCAAATCTTTCAGATTGCGAGGGCATCTCTTGCGCACAGCCCTCTTCAGGTCACCCCAGAGATTTTCTTTTGGATTTGAGCTCTAGCTGGGCCATTCCAAAACTTTAATTTTACTCTGTTGAAGCCATTTTTTTGTTGATTTGGATGTATGCTTGAAGTCACTGTCATGATGAAAGGTGAAATTCCTCTTCATCTTCAGCTTTCTAGCAGACACCTGAAGGTTTTGGGCCAAAAGTGACTGGTATATGAAACTGTTCATAATTCCCTCCACCTTGAATAAAGCCCCAGTTCCATCTGAAGAAAAGCAACCCCAAAGCATGATACTGCCACCACCGTGCTTCACCATGGGGATGCTGTTCTTTTGGTGTTGCGAAGTGTTGCTTTTGTGCTAAACGTACCTTTTGGAATTGTGGCCAAAAAGTTCATCTTTGGTCTCATCAGACATAACACATTTTCCCACATGCTTTTGGGAGACGATGTATTGTTTTGCAAATTTTAGCCAGGCCTGGATGTTTTTCTGTGTAAGAAAAGGCTTCTGTCTTGCAACCCTACCCCAAAGGCCAGACATAGGGAGAACACGGGAGATTATTGTCACATGTAGTACACAAACACCATTTGGCAGAAATTCCTGCAGCTCCTTCAGTGTTGCTGTAGGTCTCTTGGTAGTCTCCCTGGCCAGTTTTCATCTTGTGTTTTCATCAACTTTGGAGGGACATCCAGTTCTTTGCAACATCACTGTTGTCCCATATTTTCTCAACTTTTTGATGGCTGTCTTCACTATGTTCCATGGTATATTCAATTCTGTAGAATTTTTTTTGTACCCTTCTTTTGACTGATACTTTTCAACAATGAGATTCCTTCGATGCTTTGTAAGCTCTCTGCAAACCATGGCTTTTGCTGCAGCAGGCAACTGAGTAAATGTCCGGAAAATCCTACTAGGACAGCTGAACTTTATTTGGGGTTAATCAGAGTCTCTTTAACTGATGGCAGGTGTGTATCCAAGAAGACTGAATGCTGTAATTAAATCAAAAGGTGCTCCAACAAAGTATTAGTTTAAGGGTGTGCACACTTATGTAACCAGCTTATTGTACGTTTCTTTATTTTTTACATTTAGTTCCCTAACAGATTTGTTTGCTTTTCAATTGAATTGTACAGGTTATAGGTCACATTAAAAGTGGGAAAAGTTTTGAAATGATTTATTGTTGTCCCATTTTTTTATATCACAAAAAAATGGCATTTTAACAGGGATGTGTACACTTTTTATATCCACTGTGTGTGTGTGTGTATATATATATATATATATATATATATATATATATATATCTGCGGTGGTGGTGCAGCGGTAATGTTGTCGCCTCACAGTAAGACGTTGCCCTGTTCAATTCTCAGCTAGAGTATCTTCTATGTGGAGACATGCATGAATGGGCGTACCTTCCTTGAAGGTTGTGTGTCAGAGCTGGCAACTCGGTAGGTAAAAATCTACTGCCAATCATTAGCAGACCGGAGTTCTGCTGTGGCAACCCCTAACCGGGAAAAGCCGAAAGACACAACAATATATATATATATATATATATATATATATATATATATATTTATAGTAACTAAAAAAAAAACAAATACAAAACAATTTTAACAGATAGCTCATTCTCAGAACACAATAATACCCTCCATGGTATGTGTTATAGTATAAATAATGCCCTTCCAGTGGTGGACAGGCCCTCCACTTGCAGCATCTGGCCTCAGAACATCCCTGGGCAGGCATTATTTACATAGTAACACACACTCACCCTGTTGGGCATTATTTGGGCATTATTGCTTGCATATTATGGCCAACCCATTTATGTGTGTGGATAATAGTTGCATACTCATTGTACTATACTGGTCTGTTGAAAAAAATGGTTAAAAACCACAAAGCGTGGTATAATTATAGAAAGGTATCATTAGCCTCTCCTAGGAAATACTGTGCATGTGTGTGTGTGTGTGTGTGTGTGTGTGTGTGTGTGTGTGTGTGTGTGTGTGTGTGTGTTTTATATCTGTCTGTCTGTCCAAAACAGTTCTGCAAATAAGCAGTTACTGTTATTTATTTATTTATTTACTTATTGGCATTTGTTTTCCAGGAAATTCCACTGGGCCAAAAGAAGCCCATTTTCAGTGGAGGCCCGGGGAGAAAAGCTACAAGGTAACATAAAGAACTTACATAAAGTGTCAAAAATAAAGTTTCAGACAATAAAGTTTCAAACAATTGCAAAAGATCAAGGAAATTATGAAAGAAATTATCAAAATATTATAGAAAATAGTTAAAAACATTATACTAACATAAAGATTAAGCGTAATCATTGTGCAGATAAATAATAAGATGGAATGGCAAAAACAGGGTCAATTGTATACAGTTATGTTCACCAAGGAATGTAAGTAAATTCAGGTATTACATGGCATAAACAATAAAACATAAATGAGGAGAGACAAACAAAAGAATAGTAATTATATATATAGCGAAGAGGAAGGTAGGAAGAAGAGAGAAGGGGAGGGAAAAGTAAGTAGGATGGAGAGTAGAAAAATGGGAAAGAAAAGGTAGGAGAGAGGGAAGAGGGTAGAAGAAGAAGGAAAGTGAAAGAAGGGAGAGAAGATGGGAAAATAGTGATTAGGGAGTTAGGAGAATCGGGAATAGCTGAAAGTTTGTTAGGAATTATCAGGGAGACAATAGTTGAAGCAGCAACTAAATTAAAAACAGATCTAGGTTTGTTTGGTAGAATTAAGCAATAGCAGAGGAAGCACTTGAGCAGTTACATGTCCAGTTAGAGGGGAGATTATTGTACAGTGCAGTTTTGAAGTTAGAAGTACTTTGTTGTACACAAATAAACATAGGTAGGTTATTCCATATTCTAGCAATGTTTCAGGAATATAAAAACTCACCTGCAAGGAATTTGGGTTTATGAACTTGAAGATGTTGGTATTCAGATCGCAGAGGCCTAGTGAGGTTGTAAAGAGTAAGTAGGGAGCTAAGGGCAGGGCAGCCTTGAGGCTTATGAATAAATGTATGTATAGTTGTGAGCTGAAGGAGTAATAGATAGTGGGGGAATTCAAGCCACTGCAACTCTTTAGGGCAATACAGTGATGAGTACAGTGGTGATTCTTTGTAGCAAATTTAGCAGTCTTTTTATAGCAAGTTTCTAATTTTGTTTTCAGTGAGCACTGCAGGTTTAGTAAAGGTGCCCCATAGGTTAGACAGGATAGCAGGTAAAATAGAGCTAATACTTCTTTAGTTGGTAGGGAGAGGAACTTGTTGTATCTGTAGAGTAACCAACATTTTTTATACATGTTACTTATATTATTTTGGATGTGCATGTCACATTTAAGGTTCTCATTGATTATTACCCCTAACTATTTGGTATGAGTTACTAGCTCAATTTTCATAGAGTTAAGAGAGAATAGATTGAGGTCAGTTTTATTGATAGAAGTGCTTCTCTTAAGACTAAAGATCATAAGTTTAGTTTTTTGGAATTTAAAGAAAGGTGATTTTTGTGACTTCAAGTATCTACAGTGGAAAATGCAGCTTGGGTAATTTGCTGTAAAATATTTGTGTTAAGAGCACAGCATACTATGGAGGAGCTGTCTATGTATTGGACTAGGGAGTCATGTGGGATATCTTGGTGGAGATTACTGATAAAAATATTAAACTGAAGAGGACCTAAAATTGAGCCTCAGGGTACACCTGTAGGGTTGTGAAGGTGGGGGAAATAGAATTCTGCCATTTATCAGCATGCTGTCTGTTGGAGAGATAGCATTTGAACCAATTAAGTGACTGAGGGGATAATCCTATACTGGAGAGCTGTGAGAGAAGGATAGAGTGAGAGACAGTGTCAAATGCTTTTGACAGGTCCAAGAAAAGGGCTGAAAAAATGCGTCCTAAGTCTTTGGCTTTATTCACTATGTCTAAGAAGAATATTAGTGCAGTGAAAGTGCTGTGACCTGGGCAGTACCCATGCTGTGCTGGGGAGAAGAATTTGTTGGTTAGGAGGTAGTGTAAAAGTTGTCTTTTGCACACATTTTTCAAGGATTTTAGAGATGGTGAAAGTATAGCACTGGGTCAGAAATTAGAGATATCGGTTGTTGGGCCTCTTTTATGAAGTGGTAGGATGATTTCTTTTTTCCAGAGGCAAGGGATGTTTGATTCTTGTACAGATCTGTTAATAAGAATACTAATGGGATAGGCAAGTGAGGCAGCAGCAATTTAAAGAAATTTAGCAGGAATTCTATCGGCTGAATTTGAGCATGTTTTTAAATTCAGGAGGAGTGTTTTGATGTGGGAGGTAGGGGTGGGTGAGAGATTAAATTCTGGCTGGGAAAATTGATGTGTGCAGATCGGAGAGGAGGTGTTGGAGCTTGGCGAGGAATGATATAAAGTAGTTAGGGTATTGAGATTCTGAAGTACAGTATGTTGCAAGGCAGGAGAAGAGGAGGGTATAGGAATAGTTTTGTTTGGGATTGGTAAAGAGAAAGTTGCAGTAGTGTTAGCAAAACTAACAATAAAGTGGGAGTTAAAGATGCTAGCTATGTGTTCTGGTGACATGGCAGTATGTGGGCAGGGATTAGGTTTGGTGCCAGGGTTTAGGAAATTATTGATGGAAGATCACAACAATTTGTGGTTATTTTTTTTTATTTGTTTGCTGATTCCAGAAATATTGCTGGTTGTCTTCAGAGATGAGCTTTTTAGTTTGGTTCTGGAGCTGTTTATAATGGATGAGGTCAGAATGTTTTTTAGATTTAAGTCAGAGTTTCCATACTTTGGCCCTATTAGACATGGTTACTCTAGTAACCTTCGTTAGCCAGGAGGCATGGTTGTTTTTTATTCTTTTTATTCTGGTAGGAGCTAGATTATCTAAGATTTTTAGAAAGGAATTATTGAGGTAGAGCAGAGCATCATCCAATAGAAGAGTTTTGAGATTATTCCAGTTAATGCTATTCAGTATGCAGTTAAACGTCCGGGGGTTAAACTTTGACAGGTTTTGGACAAGTCTGATATTGTGAGTTTTTGGGAAGGATGAAGAGGTTCAAACAGCATAGACAGGGAAGTGGTCATTAATGAAGTTAGACATGATGCTGGAAGTTATGTACTTGGAGAGGTCTGAGACAAGAATCCAGTCTAAGATGGAACCTTCACTAGTTTTATTGGTATACCTAGTAGTGGTGAAGATTAGTTGGGTGAAATGATACAGATTTATGCAGGTGGGTGATTGTTTGGAGGAGGGGGAAGCCCAATCAGTATTCATGTCACACAGGATAATTGTCTCATTTTTTTATAGTATGGGAAATCCAAGAAAGGCTATTTTCTAATACTGGTATATTATTTCCAAGGGGATGTATAGGACAACAATACAGAGTTTTTTTACAGCTGTTGATTTCCAGAAATGTGATCACAATGTCAGTATTTTGGAATTGAGAAATAGTCTGTAAAGGGAGAGATGTTAAGGGTATTGGGGTATATTATAAGAACACCACCTCCCTTTTTATTATGTCAATCTGCCCTGATTATACTAAAGTTAGGAAAGAGAAACTCAGAATCCTGTATAATGGGTTTTAACCAGGTTTATGTTTTATCTAGAATATTGGTTTTGTTTTGAGAGAGCCAGACATGCAAATTGGAGGTTCTATTACAGATACTGTGAAAAATTAGAATAGTTATGTGAAGGGTTTTTAAACTATTAGGGGAGTTAGATTTTGAAGAGAAGGAAGGGGTGGAGGGACCAGGGTTGGGGTGGCTGTCACCAAAACAGATGAGTGAAGAATGAAGAAAGGGTATGGTAGGGATGGAGTATGATATGTGAGAGCTTAGAGATTATATAGAGAAAAAAGTGGTGTTGAGTGTTAGTTGTATAATATAAGGAGTAGTTGGTGGAGAGGATTTCAATTTTGGCACAGAGGAGAGGAGTTGTATAATATAGGATAGGGCTAATGTTGGAATAGGAATTATAAGTGGAATATGTATGATCAGTTTGAGAGCTTGTTTTAGGAGGTAATGGGTTGGGGTTTAAAGCTGTTGCTTGTGTTAGAAGTAAGAGAAATAGGGAGAGAAGGAATAGGAATATTGTTTGTTGAAGGTGGGAAGACATTTTGACAGAGAGATGTAAGAAAAGGGGGTGAAGACAGACTGTTGGAGAGGAAGTGAAGTGGAAGACGTGGTGGGTGGTGATTGGATGAGAAGTGAGATGGCATGTCTGCAAGAGTATAAATGTAATAAAAGTGGGGGTGGGAGAGAATAGGAGAAGGGTAGGGAAGCTGCATGAGTCCAAGCATAGCGAAGGTGAATGGAGCAGTATTACACCCAGCTAGCGCAGCTCAAAAAAGATAAAAGAAAATAAAAAAATCAGTGGATGCAAAGCAATCTAGGCAAAAGATTTTGCAGTTAAGTTATGAGAGCGAGAGAGAGAAGGTAAAAAACAAGCAATGGGAAGAGGTACCAGGAGTAGGGAAGTTGGAAAAGGAGAGTATGTAAGAGTGAAGTTAGGTGAGTTAGAGAAGTAAATAGGCAGCTTGAGTGGGGGAAGGAAATTCCAGAAAAGTATGGTAGCAGCAGTATAGAGATTTCAGGATACAGCATGGGGAGGTGATGTTTTAAGGTAAGTATGAATAAAAGACAGAGAGGGTGAACAGTAAAGATGGGGATTGTGAATTTGTTAAAATTAAAGATAGGTAGAGCATAGAGCTTACTCTGAAACAACAAGCAGGCATGATGGGCAATTTCTCTAGGGGTACAGAGCTGGAAGAGAGAAAAAAACATTTTGGTGGGAGGTATGTGTGGGTTTTGGTGGTGTACAGTGAGCCATTTGGGAGTTAAACAGTTCCTACTGAGTTGTGCAACATGCATTAATTACTGTGGCAGGAGGACTGGTGGCGTGTTAATCCTGAGGCTCAGCACTGATCTTAGAGTAGGAGTAGTTGATGTAGTGGCTCTCCAGTGTCTTGTAGATTAGAGCACAAAACAGTGGAGAAGGTAGTTATTAGGCTGTATAGGCTATATACTGAGAGCTAGTACCTGCAAAAAAGAAGAGGGAGCAGGGGAAAAGGTTAAGTGAAAGAGAGAAAATTAAGCAGGAGGATTTCAGTGTTATAGATAGAATAGATTAGTAGAGGGGAAAGTGTGATGAATAGGGGAGGCAGATTAAACAGGAATAGGGGTTGCATTTAGATAACGAATAGTCTAATAACAGGCTAAAATACTGTGCAACTGACTATTTTCAGAGAATGGTTAAATACAGCCTAAAGCAGAGTTACTTAGAATAAGGAAAGTACATAAAACAGAGCAAGTACTTTAGTTAAAACAAACACACTCTAAATAATAAACAGAGCAGCTGGCTATTCCCTTAAAACAATGCAAATAAGTAAGTTAAACAATGAAGAAGGCACTCTAAGTAATAAACAGAGTAGCTTGCTAAATCCATGAAATAGTCATGCAGAGTCACGCTATCTTTTGCGACTGACCCTGGCAATGAAAGTACACTGTAGTTATCAAGCATTGTAAGCCCCTCAGCAAGGTAATGTTATACAATTGATTTCTTCCAAATGGTGTTGATTACAATCAGTTAGGCACAAGAGTAGTTTCAATATATAACAATAGTAGCTCTGGGATTCAGGACAGTATAGCAAAAACAAAAAAAATGGTAGCTGGAAATGTGGCACCAATAATGCTAAATGTTTATTACTGTTGTTAAGAAGCTTGCACTTGAAGGCACTGTGCTGATACCTTGTTAGGAGAAAAAGTCACTGATCCTAACCCTGTTCTGCAGATAACCAGAAGCAGCAATGTGCATTTGCTGTATACTGTTAAGGTACATCTTCTATCACATATTAATTAGTGATCCCTGCTGTAGACTGGAAAACTATAGACCCTAATTATCATATAAAAACTCGTACTAGATGTGAGGGAGTTAAATCATTTACAATGAAATATCAATTTGGTGGGCAATGATTGTGGATTGTAGCACAGTAAAACAGTAACAGTTGACCATTATACATTAATTGATGAGGTCAGGTGGGATTATAGACCTGTGTCATTATTACAATCACTATAACAGTGGAAACACTAAACTGGATTTCCCAGTTTTTAGATGAAAGGGATAGCTTTTGATTAATTCAAAACAACATGACTTTAGCACTTTTGTGGTTAAGAACAACATGTGAGTTGTTGAGGAATGTTTTCAACTGTTGCATCTGAGAAGCATCTGATGTACAAAAGAACCGGTCTATATCAGTTTGTCAAATAGTCTATTCAAAGAATGACTATTCGTAGAACCCGCTTAAGGGAAACGTCATTTTAGCAAACGATCATTTCAGCACATTTTTTCACAGTGAAAACTACTAGTGGGCCATCTAAACTCAGCAAAGTGGGGGGCTTCACTCCCACACAAACTCCACTGACTAAATACACCAACTCTGAGATTGCACTACAGTGGCAAAAGGGGCAAATTAATGATGATGGCCAACTACTTTCATTCCCTGTGAAAGAATTTGCTGAAATCATCATTTGCTAAAATGACATTTTGCTTAAGTGGATTTAACAAATAGTCATTAGCTGAATATGGTCTTCGATAAAGTGATATAGACACAAACAACCACATCATCAGCATATATGGTTAGTGGAAGGGTAAGCAGATCTTGAATGCTGATAAATATTAATAAAAGTAAAGGAAGGAGCACTGACCGTCAGGCAAATCAAGGTTTTAGTGGGAATTGATCTGAACAGGTGGGTCCTTCCTTAATCTGAAAGTTAAGCAGATTTTAGTACTGTTGAGAGTTAGTCTTATGCTAGAACATAAATAGTGGCCACTAGAGTACAGCAGTGAGAAGCTAATACAGTTTTAAAAGCTGCAAAATCACTTCAGGCAACCACACTGCTTTATTTTGGAGTGCCAGTAAAATTATATTACAGCTTTTCATGCTATTATGTGGTCAAAGATAATCTACTTCTTGCTACTGTATGTGAGACAGCATTAAGTACGGTACAGCTTTCAAAGCTGTAGAACACTTCATGCTTCTACAGTGCCTTTCTTTCTTTCTTTCTTTCTTTCTTTCTTTCTTTCTTTCTTTCTTTCTTTATTTCTTTTTGTCTCTGTCTTGTAATGTATTGGAAATGCTAAACCTCTATTTACTACAAAGACATACTGGGCTACACTTGTCAGAGATGTAAAACATACAGAATAAAATCAGCTAATGAAAAAAAGTGCATAACTCTACTGCCAAATAGTTTAGCACAACAGAAGTTGACCTAATATTAGGAAACTACTGATAGAAAGGATCAAATAAACAGAAGAGGCCAAGAACTTAGAAACATATATCAAGGATACCTTAAAGCCAAGTGTTTTACAGGAAAAACAGCAACAGGAATCAGTGAAGAAAATCACTTAGTTAATTTACTTCTTTCTTTCTATAAGTCATACTACATTGAGTAGATGAACCTCAATGCAGTAGAAAAACATATGATCAGAATTCTCTAATACTAACCAAGTTGTTATATGTTCTCAAAATAAGTGACAACATTGCCCTCTCAAACTTCACTTCAGGCTGCTCTCTGTGTAAATTTATTGGCATCCATTTTACAAACATATGACAGCATTTGTGATCAGAGGCCAAATCAAACTCCTGTGGCAGGGTGTTGGCATAATGGTTAAGGTGTTTGCCATACAAACAATAGGCACACGGTTTGATCCTCACCTATGAAAGGAAATTGGCTAGGCTTAAAATGTCTTGCAATGGCAGCTAGCCTAGTACTATCATATGTACAATGAGCTCTGTAGATTAAGTGGAAGCAAAAGAAGGAAATGGGAGTAAAGTTAATGGAATGAAGTGGAGGATGAGCTTGTTACGATGTAGAGCAAAAGGTTAAAAGTGGCTTATGACTGTGGCTGATAGTCCAAACACAAAATAAAAAATTATGTGATAAAATGTATATATTTGCATATATATAATTAAAAAAACTCTTGTAGAAGAAGCAGTGATCATATGTTCAAATTTTTCAGTCTGGCAAAATACATAGAATTACATCGCCTAAATAAGAAATGGCTCACAATGTTGTTAAAAGCCTTACTGTCCAGTAGTGCAATCAAGGAGAAACTAGCTTAATAATAAGAAAATGTTAACAGTTACAGTAAAAGGTAAAATAAACAGAAGTCTCCAAGGATATGGAAGCAAATATTAAAAAATACTTAATTCAAACACAAAGATTTTCACAGGAAAAAATAGCAGCTGGAAATAATGAAGTTCACTTAGATAATAAGTGTAGTTAGGAAGCAAATTCCTTCAAGAAACTATAATTAGATTATTCAGAAAAGCAGCCATTTTGATAGGTCTAGTCCAACAAAAATGAGCAGAACTCAAAAACAAAAAGTAAGACATTACAAATCCTGCCTAGTGCCTCATAAAGCAGCTGATATTGTTCAAATTCTTAAAACCAGTTAGCAAAATTAAGTAGCCATCTCCACGGCAAAAGAAAGCAGCGGAGGAAAGACTTTAAAATAACAGCAATTGTTGATAACCACAAAAAAAATGATACTTGACTGTATAAAAGTAAATAAAATAAGGCAATATGCTAAAGTTCTAAAGTGTATATTAAAAAGAAGTTGAAGATCACTGCATGTGATGTCACCTAGCTCCAGCCTCCACCATTCAGATGCCATGGTTTTAGTGGTGATCTGTCCCACGATCATGAGACATTTCTGCCATCGCATATATATCTATATCTTTGACAGAAAATTCGCCATCCTAGATTTGGTGAACTGGCAGAGTCACTCTTCCTCACTCCTCCTTCACTGGCTCCTCCAGTTTGTGAGCAGTTAGTTGATCATGAGTCATCTTGGTCATAGTATGAGCTTCATCCCTCTATGCTATGGAGCCAACCATCCCCTTTTCTGACTTTTTATTTGTT
The DNA here is from genome assembly GCF_019279795.1 of Protopterus annectens. Lineage (NCBI taxonomy): Eukaryota > Metazoa > Chordata > Ceratodontiformes > Protopteridae > Protopterus > Protopterus annectens. Next base: position 23,671,467 of record NC_056726.1, on the reverse strand, counting down.
GCTTGATATTCTTAGCTTCTGAATTTCTGTTCTGCCTCTCTACCTCTCTCCCACTATCTCTCTTTCCCTTTTTCTTTCTCTGCCTCTCACCTTCTTACTCTTATAATCCCCAAATTTATGTCTGGGTTTCTTCACTCTCCCATCCTTTCTTGTCCCTTCTCTGTGCTGGCTTGCAACAAATGCTTCTGCTGATTTTTCCTAGTCTTCTTAATTTGGGCTGTGTTCCTTTTATTCCAGATAAAAATTACATTTTGTTTTATTTTCTGAAGCACTTGAATCACAGCTGTTTTATTAAGCTGGTTTAGTTCTTTGTAATTGCATCTCCATTTACCCATTGTCTACACCCCTCCACATACCCAAGCTGTGCTCTTTATTCACTGTGTGGAGTTCCAAAGTTTTCTACAAGTTTCTGAGTCATATTTTCAAGCCTCTTTCATTGGTTGGTAGTCTGTTGGGTACTATTTTCCTTAAGACATTTCTCAATGGGTTATATGCCTTCCTCGTCTTCATTAACTTTGCAGCTTAGTCTGTTTACACTTCTATTGTTGAATCATCAGACATTGTTAATTTTCCTTCCTTAGCAGGCATAAGAATCTATTTTGTTGTTCTGAATAAATGTAGTCTATCAAGCATGTGTTGTAGGGTCCTCATAGCACTAACTTTTCTTCCATTTCGTGTACCTTATCTAGCATGCAGAACAATCCAGTTGGTGGCTTCAGCAGTTGAACCCCATAATACATTAGGTGGTCTTACAATTCTCTCTTATGGACTTTTGTAGAAATCCTGGTCACTCTCAGGTTCCCCCTCCAAGACTAGTTCTGCTGGTCATCTTGCTGTTACTTTAGCTTTTCAATTTCACTCTAAACCACCGTAACTCTTTCAGAGAAGGTTACTGACTCCACCTTCACATTTTGAACTCTAGTTAGTGTTTGCTTGTAAATTATCTAAGGCATTGTACTTAACAAAAATGATCTTTATGTAGCAGTAATCTCTACTACCCTTGCCAGCAGGATCAGAATTCTGGTGCCTTCATTTTTATACATAATATATTTGATCGTTGTCATCATTTCATCATCACTTTCCATATCCACTGTTTACGATGTGCTTCATAACTTATTTCTGTAGTTTGTATCATTTCTGTTCTGGCTTGACCTGGGGCCTTAAATTTAAGTGGCCAAGGTCACAATAACTTGCTTTACTCAGTCTGTCTCTTTCTTTTTCACTCTCTCTCTCTCTCTCCATCTTTTTTTTATCTTCTTACCTCTGTACCATTACCATTAACTGTTTCAACTTATAATAATAAGGGACATATCCTATATGTTGACTTTTTTAAAACCTGCCTTCTTCCCTTACATAGCTTTCATTTTTCTATGCAACAGCTTTAATAGAGTAACTATTCTGTATATAACCACCTTGACACCATCATGTATCACAAATTGCTGCTTGTTTTGTGTATTTCTGATTTACACAATCATATATATACTTTTGTCCTTCCCTCATACCTTTTACTCTCATGCATCTGCAGGTATCATCTGTTATCTGGAGCATTTCTCCCCGGGCCTCCACTGAAAACAGGCTCTGTGGAACCTAGTTGGACTTTCCCGGTCAACAAATGATAAATAAATAAAATAAATAAAAGCATGCTACTGTAAATTGCAGGCATTCTGTTTAAGTGTTTCCATCCTTGAATCATTCTATGTATCAAAATATCACACCAGTGTAATTCACTTATACACTATGTAATAATCACACTGTCCCTGGATTCAACTTACATAACAACTACATTCCAAATGTACATAACAAGTAAGTTCCATCAGAATGCCACTCATTATTATTCACTTACTTATCATGCAGCATATTATGGAGTATTCTTTCCGAATCCCAACACAAATCATAAATGGCCACTAACTGTACAGAAAATCACATTATCTAAACACGGTGTTAGCATCACTTAGCATTTCATGTTGTAGTCCATGACAATCCCAATGAGTGATAGTCCATCATATGATACTAATTTAAGGAGTATGTTATTAGCTTACGTGCTTTCCAGTAGAAGTGAGTAGTAATGAATAGATGACTTGTCCCACAGACCTTAGGTATTGTGAGTTCCACAGAAAAATGCAGCTTAACATTGTGAAGCAAAGTAGAGTTGTGCAACTTAACCTAACAGTAGGTGTTTGAATACAGGATGCCTGGCCAGTCTACAAAGCTTTGGACTCCTTTATCGTGTCTTATACATCCTCCCTTAGCATGACAGTACATGGTTGTGTAAAAGGGATGCACAGTCATAAAAACAATTTCAGAACATACATTCCCAAAGGGGAGGCTAAAGCCTGAAGTCCAATAACAATTAGGTCAAAACTGGAAAATATTGTCACATCAGGAAACTAAATGTAAAGTAGAGAACCCTACTGTTATCAACGAGAGAATGAGAAGAAAAGGGATAAGGTGGGAAGGTCCTAACACTACAACAATGATCTAGTTTAACATTTACTATTACGGTACGTTAACTTACACAACTTTACTATGTGCTTTATTAGATCGCTGTTGTAGTAGCTGTAAGTGTATGAGACAACTACCTAAGCACAGGAAAAAAGGGTGGATGTACAAGGACCAGAGTTTAGAAGCCCTAGAAGAATGTTTTTACACATTCAGCTCTGCTCTGGAGACTGAATCAGGTTTGTAGTGCCTATTAAGGGTGTGCACAGAAGACCAAGCAGCTACCCTTAGCGTAGACATAAAGTCAACTGTTTTCCAAAAAATTCAGAAGTAGCTACATCTCTAATAGAAAGAGCTCTGGCTTTCTAATGTGGACTTTTTCCATGGTGAGTGTAACTTTTCAAGTTAAAATCTCAATTCTCTATGGACATTTAAGGTGTGCAGAATGCTTTCTCTTCTGTTTTGGGGTTCAGAATAAAAAACAGGAGGATGAATGTTCTGGTGCACAATAAATTCAGAGACAAATGTTGGTATAAAACAAGAGTTGATTCTGAGACTCACCCTGTCCTTGTGGAAAGATGAATAAATGGTGCATAGACATAAGGGCCTGTAATTTGAATACCCATCTAGCAGAACTCAGAGCAGTAACCAAAATATTCTTCCATGTTAGAAATGTCAAAGAAACACTGACACTATAAGGTGCTCAGTAGCAGAGAGACATTAACTTCTCCAATTGTCCCAAGGAGGTGTCACTTCTTATCTAGGTGAGCTAGTATGCAAAACCCCTTTCAAAAAATATTTAATTTAAGAGACGGAAAGGGGGATCCAAAGGCAGGCAAGTGGAAATGGCTGAGAGATGCACCTTTACAGATATGTAACCTAGACCAGAATTCAGCAATTCACACAAGTGCTGAAGAACAAGAGAAATCCCACTAGGGTTTGGTCTTTTGTTTTATCTTTTTCTTTTTCACTTGGGATGCATCTTCATAGCTTTTATGGTGCCTGCCAGAAAATATTTTCCATTTTCTAAGTATGGTTTCCTTATAGCTGTTTTTCTAGCCTTCTTTACTACCTGATGCATGTCATGAAAAAAGATAAAAATTCTGGGCCGGATTTACGAAGGCTTGCATGGAGTCTGAGGAGTGTAAGACTCCAGACACCAATATGTCTGCTGAGCGATCCAGGAACAGCCAGCAGGGGCATGCATGAGAGCTCCTAAAACTACGCTTGCACGGACAGTGTTAGGTTATGCAAATCAGCTCATTTGCAACTGAAAGCTACGCAAAAGAGGTAAATTTGCGATCCAGGAAACACTAACCTGTCCGAGTAAGAGTAGTGTTATTTGCAGAAATGTACTCTGTTGGTAAATGAGTACCATTCTGCAAAGAACAAAACGGAGCAATGACAGTTCCATATAACGGATGCATCCAGTTGAGGAAGCATGCCAATGGCCAGATATAAGGCCATTGGCATTTATATGTGTTGCAAAAAAATAAAAAAAATTATAATTTTTTTATTTCCTCGATCCCCGTTGTTTAAGCGTAGCGCAGCTTCGCGCAAACTTGCTTCACTCTAAAAACCAAAAAAATAAAAGCCAAAAATAGGCATTTTGTTACAAATATACATCTGCCATGCAAGTGAATGGCAGGCTGAAGACAACATGGCTACTGAGTAGTGGTTGCTAAGGGGGGAATCTCAGTGTGAGAGATGTAACCAAGCATTAGTAGGAAATCCTATGCAAATGAGTATATGGATAGTGAATCCCAATTTTCCCTGCTATGTGAACCATGTCCCTAGAGTGTAAGAGTAGGATTAGGGGAGTATCAGAGTAGTAGATAGGTGACATCATGAGGGGGGGGTATGTATCAAAGACTGTAAGCTTATTGGAGCAGAGTGGTATGTGTTTGCTGTGAGTTACTCAGGACTGGAAGAGGCGTGTCTACAGTTGTCTGAACTGAAACCCAGAAACCAAAGGCATACGTTGTGGCTACAACAAAAGTTTCTTGCAAAGATGCTTACACTATGTGCACGCATGTGCGCGCCTGTAAACCCGTGTAAGCCTGTGTGCGCGTGTGTGCACCCGTGTAAGTATGTGTAAGGCTGTATAAGCCTGTGTGCACAGATGTGCACCCGCCTAAGCCTGTGTAAGCTTGTGTAAGGCTGTGTACGTGCGTGTGTGCTTGTGTGTGTGTGTTTGCGCTTGTTTGCATGGCGCCACCCCCTGTGGAAACAGAAAAGGGAAAAGAAAGGAAAAGTAGTAGTATGAAGTTAACCAAGGAGAACTAGCAGAGCTGCCAGGTGAAATCAATCATAATCAGCCAATTACACAGGCAGTACACTAGCCCAGCTCAGCCCAGCACTTAAAACTCTGCAAACAACATTCCTCCATGTTTTACTCAGAAACACTGCAACACTGCAGTATGCAAAGAGAAGTGAAAACTTAAAAAGCTTAACTGAGAAAAAAAATGTTAGGGGTTGCCATTGCTATTATAAGGCAACATGTGCAAGATGCTGAGGATGGTGCCATTGTGGATGTTGCTGAGCAACCCACGGTGAGGAGACTGAGAAGAGTTTACACACCCAGGGTAACCTACCAGGGGCTACATGAGCTGGAGATTGTGGAGCGCTATAGAGTGGACAGAGAGCTCCTGCAGCAAATTGTTGAGCTGTGCAGGCCACTCCTCACACACAGAACCAACAGAGGGGAACCCATCCCAGTAGAAACCAAGGTATGTGTTGGTCTAAGAAAACTAGCAACAGGTACCTTCTAGAGACCAACTGGTGATATGATGGGAATTTCACAGGCATCAGCATCCAGGGTACTGCACCAATTCCTGAATGCCATGTCAGCACATGTCAGTGATCATGTATATTTTCCCAATTCCTGTGAGGTATTGGCCAGCAATATGCGTCTCTTCCAGCAAATAGCAGAATACCCTGAGGTAGTGGGTGCAATTGACTGCATGCACATGCACATCAAAGCACCAGCCGGTGAGCGTGGTAGGGCCTACATCACCCACAAGGGCTTCCACTCCATCAACTGTCAGTTCGTGTGCAATGCCCCGGGCATAATACTGAATGTGTGTGCTGGCTGCCCTGGATGCTACCACAATTCCCATATCTGGCATCTGATGCAGCTGTACCAGACATTTGCCAATGGGGACATCCCTGACGGTCACCTAGTGGGGGATGCTGGATACGCACTGGAGCCGGGGCTGATGACACCCATCAGAAATGCACACACACCTGAACAAGAACTCCATAATGAGGCACATGCACAAACATGAAATGTAATTGAGCATGTGTTTGGGATGCTCAAGTCATGGTTCTGGTGCCTGGACACATCCGGTGGAGCCTTGCAGTACTCACCAACTACATGTACCCAAATTGTCATGGTATGTGCCATGCTCCACAATATGATCCTGCGAAAACAGCTGCAGCAGGAACAGCATGGGGCAGGGCCAAACAGCCCCTCACCATTGCCAAGGCCTACACAGGCACAGCGTGACTCAGAGGAGGAACAACCTGAGCCTGCCCCAGTAGGCAGAAGGAGGTGTGCCCAGTATGCCTTGGCCTTGGCAAAGAGGCAACGCATAGCACATACACTGGCTCAGTAGGAACCCTGGAAATGATACCTCTCTCTGACTCGCACATAAAATAAAAGGGATGCCTAACTTGACACTACCTGTTTCCAAACATGTATAGGGAGTGTAGTATGTGCATCCGACATAGGCAGCCCTGCAGCACCACCGGAGGCATGATTGCCATGTTTTAAGCTATACAAAGCAGTGCTAAGCAGCAACAATATTTAGTATATGTAAACAAAATTGACCGTGCTAACTAGAGCAATGTTGGGCAACATTGATCAATGTTGGCCAAGGTTGGCCAAAGTCGTGCAAAGTTGAGCAAAGTCAGGTAAACATGCTCATATTTGCTTTACTGTTCCTTAAGCAATCTGCTCTGGCCAGCATGAAAATAAAAAGCAGTGACAGGGCTCGAACCCAGGATACTGTGCACTATAGTCACAGTACTGAACCACTAAGCCATGATAGCATTTCAGTGGCACAGACACAGCAGGACAATTGTACAGTAATGCAAACACAAAGAAATTCTGTATCATGTCCCTAAAGAGGGATATGGGTAACCTCCCCCACAGGCCTATGCAGACAGAAAGCATCAGGCCAGGTGGTGTGATGTGGGTTGTGTAGGCTATAAAGTCGCAATCTAATATATGTGACATTGGATGCTAGGATCTGTAGCATAGCAGTATGCCTCAAGCCAGTACGATAGGCAACAGTACAGACTGAAATGGTGTAAGGTACATAGCAGTGCAGGCATAGCAAATGTGTATAAGTGTCAGGTGAAACCCTCATCCTATGTACACCCCCAGTAACAATCAAGTGTGCCCCTGGGTAGAAATGTACTGTCACCCCTGTATATAGAAATGTTGAAAAGTCTATGCAAAGTGTCTCATGGAAGCCCTGCAGGCACAGCATGATCCCTGTTGATCTATGACACAAAGGTGAGCCCTGCTGTAAAGATACAGCTTGACTTTCCATACACATAAAGTATAAATGTCTATACTGGGCGTGCTCACACACTCCAACAAATGTAGTAGATTTCATTCAGCATCACACTGAAAGGTCATACTGGGCATGCTCACACACTTAGAAAACGAAGCAAATGTCAGGCAACAACATACTGAAAGGTCATACTGGGCATGCTCACACACTTATGCCAAATACGGAGGTGATAATAAGGGATCTATGGACAAATGTGGACAGACATCTCTACTTCCAGAAACACGTTCACAAAGTTGTCAGAAAATCATGCTATGTGTTCACATAAACTGCCAAGGTCTGTGCATGTAGGTCAAAGGAGGTTCCCAGTACTCATCAGTCATCGGACCTGTCAGAGAGTACCACAACACACTTGTGATGAATCAGAATAGGCGCGTTCAATAGCCAGAAAGACCACTGAAGTACCCTAACAAGAGGATTACTGGCCTCAAACAGTTGCCCCATGCAACAAGACTGAATGTAACCCAATCTGTACTCTGTTGCATACTGTCTACTCAGGAGATCTCTGCCCAACAGACAGGTCCATGTCATGGCAACACTCAGATCTGTACTGAATTACAGCTCAATGGCACTAAATATACAGACCCAAATGATATTGCCAACATCCTGGCAGATAGGATCACTGTTAACTGTACCCCCCTCTCACCCATGAAAGAGCACACCTCTATAAGGAAAGACTGCAAGATTGCTGTCATCACGGTTGCACAGGTAAAAAACACTCTCCAAAGCCAGTATCACAGCAGCCATGGGACCAGATAACTTCACAGGCTTTGTTCTACACAAACCACAGAACTAAGAGGCACCACACTGACATACCATGTGCAGTCATAGTCTCACCTCATGCTTTGTGCCTGTTGAATGGTGCACAGTGATGGTTATCCCACTACACAAGGGTGGAGACACCACGGACCCCAGGAACTAGTGCCCCACCAGCCTGACAAGCTCACTCTTCAAGGCCATGGAATGTATTATCATACAACATATAAACAATTACATTTGTAATCCCAAACCCTGGACCGCAACCATGTTGAGTTTGTAAAATGCAGATCATGTCACCTATACCTGATAGATGACACTGAAGCAGTCAACAGAACCGTTGACAAGGGTAAGGTGGTTCACACAGCCTATGTTGATCCTGCCATGGCTTACAACACCACCCCACACTTTGGAAATATAGATAAACCCACTAAACTAGGTATAAATTGCTATGTCACAAGATGGGTTGCCAACAGGCTTACTGACAGAACACACACTGTGAAAGTATCAGACTCCAAGTATGACTTTGGACCAGTGATGAGTGCAGTACCACAAGGTCCAGTCCTGTGTCTTGTCCTGTTTAGTATCTACTTCCCCGAAGTAAACTTTAACATGGAAGGTCTGTTGGTACAGAAGTTACCAGAGGACTGCAAACTAGGAGCCATAATTGTAAACACTAAAGATGTGGACATCCTACAAAAGGGCCTCACTGAGACAGATGGCTGTTGTCAAAGCCATGGGCTCTAGCTCAATGGCAAAAGGTGCATTGCCATTCCCTTTGTTCAAACCTCTGTAGCCAAGAACTACAACATAGGCGGTACTATACTTAACACTGAAGCTGTGACAAGGGACCTTGGGTCACAGGTGTACACTGGACACAAGTGTGATAATCACATACCCTCAGTAGTCAGGAAACCCTGCTATGTGGCACACCTCATCACAAAATGTGTCTCATGCAGGATAGAAGAGGACATTGTTCCCCACTACTCATCACTCACTAGACCTATAATAGAGTACAATGCCACTTTTGCTATGTACCTCACAAGACAACTACAACAACTGTGAAGCCTGCAGCAATACCTAACAAAGAGCATTAGCAGCAAGAAATACATGCCATACACAGACCATCTCAAAATGCTCCATCTGTACTCCCTTGCATATCACCTACTCAGATGTGTTCACTGCCTAACATACAAAGCTTTGTCAAATGCAGAGCTGTTGGACATGCTCCACATAAAACACTCACAATCCCCCTGACCACCAAACCCAAAACCATGAGTGAAATACAAAAGGAAGGGGTGTACCCATTTACCATATGAATACCCACACCTTCAGGTTAGTGGCATGGCATGAGGCCTTGGAGACCATGCAAATGCAACTAACATTGAGCAAAGCTGCTCATCAGATTGTAGCCTGCTACAGATCACCTACCTTGTCACAGGAACCTCCCTCAGTATTCCTGAGAACAGTGGAAAATATAGAGGTCCTATCAAACACCATTATATGAGGTGATTACAACTACCCAAAACAGTGAGTGTGAGAATTACTTGTGTACAATGTCCTTTGGCCAATATTTCTTAGAGTTTAAAAGCTCTAACACCCTGGAACAGCTGGTCACCATGCCCACTAGAGGTGACACCATAATGGACCTGATCATCACCAACATGGGGTACCAGTGTTTCACAACAGAGATAAAGGCCTCACTGGTAATATCAGATCATAAAGTAATCACACTGGACATCCACATCCCGCCCCCTCACCCAGTCAATGAAACCACTGTGAAGACATTTTCAAAAGCAAATTGCAAACGTCCCAAGACCAAAGTGGAAAGTTCCAAAGACCTCTTGCTGCTTCTCAAACATAGTTGACTTACAACAAACAGTTTCCAAGGACATAGATGGAGGTGAAAGTAGTCCACACAGCCCACCTGAACCTCACTAAGGACATTTTACACCATTCCCCACTCCGTCATCATGGACATGCTTACCAGCCTGAACATCAACAGCTATGTCACAGGATGTGTGGCCAAGTGGCTCACAGATCCAACACACATGTTCAGAGTTGTGGATGCCATGTCTGACTGTAAGACAGTCACAAATGGCATCCCATGGGTCCTGGCCCTGAGACCCCACCTATTCAGTAGACACTGCTCAGAGGTACAGGCAAGCATGGGAGGAGTATGGCTGAACAGGTTTGCAGATGACTGCTAACTGTTGTCCATCATCTACTCTATGGCTGACACACACATCCTCCAGAAGGGGCTTACTGAGGCAGATATCTGGTGTCAAAACAATGCCCCAAGAAGAATGGCAAAGAATGACATCCCCTTTGGCTAAAACAAAATGCAAACAAATTACCACATAGGTGGTACTCCCGTATGTATGGAGAAAGTCATGAAGGCCCTGGGGACACAGTTAGATAGTACACTCTGCTGTGATGATCACATGGCCAAAGTGTTTAGACACTCCTTCTATGTAGCCCACCCAATGTCACCTAATGTAACCCACTTTGTCTAGTCTGATGATGTCATCAACCTACAAATATACCTGTGGAAAATACAACTCACAGTTGTATGTGTGTCGTGTAAATGCGTACTCCTGTAGTATCATAAACCAGTTAGGTAGGGGTTTGATTCCTGCACTTGACAAGTGTGTGTGTGTGTGTGTCTGTTTGTGTGTGGTCTCCTTGGAGAGGCGCAACCTTTTTGGAGAGTACTCATACACCTTAAAAGTGTTATACCAATCTTTGTCAGGTCTGATGACGTCACCATCCTTCAAACATACCTGTGGAAAAGTGAGCGCACAGTAATGTGTATAGTGCATCGTGTAAATGCGTACTCCTGTTGTATTATAAATCAGTTAGGTAGGGGTTTAAATCCTGCACATGACATCTGTGCATTTGTGTGTAATAACCTTGGGGAGGAGAAACTTTTTTGTAGAGTAGTAGAACACCTTACAAGTGATATACTTATCTTTGTCAAGTCTGATGATGTCACCATCTTACAAAAATACCTGTGGTAAAAAAGACATCCCAGTAATGTGTATAACACGCTGTGTTAATGCATATTGCTCTAGTATCATGAAGTAGTTAGGTAGAGGTTTGAATCCTGCACTCGGTGAGTGTGTGTGCTCTATGTGTGTGGCACTGTTGGTCAATGTGTAGTGGGTTTTGCTTTTACTACTGTATGACATGTCAGTATGCATTGCACATGTGAGGTAGCTGTGTAGCAAATACATATACGTACATGTTACCTCAATTATTCCATGTGTGTGAACCCTGCTGTCTCCAAGGACACAACTGTCAACTTTGCCAGACTGTGCTGCTGCTTCCCAGACATTAGGTCACATCTGTATGCTTGTGACAAGGCCAGCCACTGCAGTGATCCCTGGTCTAGGTCATCCGTGTCACACAAACTCATTACGGTTACTATTGAATTGTGTGAGTGAGGGTTTATGGCCGAGGTATATGTTAGACTGGTTCTAATGCAGCAAAGTCTGTCAATGATGGCTATTCATTATAGGTGTGCAACAACCTTTGTGGACATGCATGCAAACTCCTTATTGCTTATGTGATCCACTGAGGTATTTCAAAAAATCTTAGGAAATGTGATTATTAAAGGAGAGATGATGTAACACTTGGTTGCATGTACACATCGGTACTTGTTCATCATGTTGGTGGCTACTACCTATGTGGTACTGTGGGGATACTATGTTCCGTAAAGGTGAATGACTATGCTTAGTCTGGATAATAGCTTTACAGCATGGGTTTGACAACATTTATCTGTCTGTATGGTACCCTTGTGGAGGATGTGTGTGTCATCTGGAGAATGCATTATAGGCCACAGTATGCATTACCAGATGTGGATGGACATATCCCTACTGTGATTGCTCATACCTAAGAGAGCTATATGCCAGACAAAAGTGGTCTCAGTAATGGGTGCAGGTGAATACCACTGGTTACTGGCATAGTATAGTACTTGAAGGATGCAAATTTTGCTGTGTGTCCTACATCTGTGTGTCAGTTGTGAAGACATCATCTAATGATTGGTTATGGTCAGGCTGTTGAAGTTATGTATAATACCAGAATGCAGAACAATGACAGATAGTAACAGTATCACCCACATCACAGTGTCAAACCATGTCATACACACATGTGCAGTCAGGTTCCGAAATGTGTGTAGTACAATGCATACTGGCCACCAATACAAACTATGTAGTGTTACTGTGGAATACAGGGCATGTCACCCTGCCCATGTGTCCACTATGCACATACATGCAGACAGTGCACCTCCACCATGTTCACAGATGTACACATGCAAATCTGTGCTACACACATCCCACACATACTGTCCACTCTCTAACACATGCTGCCAATACTACACACATCAGCCACGTGGCACATGGGCAGACAATACACTATTTTAACTAACACTGGTGTATACAATACTACAATGACATTCATAGCTTTAATGCATCATGCCTGCTCAGCTACACCTTCAAGCATATTATTACACTCTACTGCTGACAACATGGTAACATTGCTGTACTGCTATAAAGTCACCCTGTGCATCAGCACCATGGTAGCCTGTTCCTGCATCGATGTTACAGATGACAGGAGGTGGCACAGGTTTCATCATATGCACAGGGTGTGTTGTTGGTTTGCCAGAGGCCTACAGTGAACCATTCAATCGACATGTATGTGTGTGTGTGTGTGTGGGGGGGGGCAAGAGTAGTGCTATGGGCCAATGTTGATGTAATGTGTGTGGGTATGTGTTAGCCCTAGGTGTCTGTTTCCTCTGTGTGTGTGTCTGCATGCACACAGTTCCACCATGTGGCTGCCATATACGGGTATTTGTGGGACAGCCACAGACTGTACCTGCCAGGCTTTACTGATCACCATTCAGTTCCACACACCTTTTTAAACCACGAATTAAGCACAAAAACACAAATCCAAGCGCTTTTTACCAGTGTTTCTTTCTTTTCTTTATTAGCTTTCGATCTGGTACCTCGGCCTTTCGCCTTCAAGGATCACAGAAAGTGTATGCTTCACACATATTTTTATACAAATGCATACACATTCAAAAGCAATTAGCACAAACAGCTTATCCAATTATACAATTATTCAATTTTAACAACTAAATCAACATTACATCAAATTCATCACACTTTACTAAAAATATTATTATTAATATTCATAAATATATCTATTTTTCTACAAATATTATATGATAAATTCATATATTTAAATACAAAATTATTAATAACAAAATCAGTATATGAACAGAAATAAATTATTTTTTCTATTATTTATTTCTTTTTTCTTTATTTACTATTTTAATCAGATCTAAATAGCCAGTTCTAAATTTAATCCAAAGGGCTTTAAAGTTCCAAATTTTAAAATCATCTTTGTCTCTAGTTCAAGTAACTTATAAAGATAATCATTCCCTCCCATGGAAAAGGGTTTCCCCAAAACACAAAATTTAAGACAATTGGGGGAACCACCATGTTTTTGAACAAAATGTTGGGCCACAGGACTGCTTTCACTATGATTTCTGATGTCTTTTAAGTGTTCCAACACATGAATTCTCACCATTCTTTTTGTTTGCCCAATATACCAGATTTCTAAACATGAACAACTTAATGCATACACTACCCCTATAGATCTACAATTGAAATGAAATTTAGGATAAAAAGAAACTCCATTGATAGTATTCACATTTCTTACTCTATTACATAAGCTACAAAATCCACATGGAAAAGTGCCAAGGGTCATGTTACCTATTTCATTCTCTTTCAGAAAGTTAAAATTTAATAACTCTTTTAAATTCTTTCCTCTTTTATATGAGAAAGTAATATGCTTCGGGAATAAATGGCCAATTTTATCATCTTCTGTAATTAAATACCAATATTTCATTACTATTCTCCTTATTTCATCTGAAAAGGGAGAAAATTTAGTTACAAAAAACAATTTTCCTAGATCAATGTCTTCAATACATTCTTTAATTGCCACTTGTTCCTTAGTATATTTTACTTTCTTATGGCTACATAGCCCCTCATAAATTTCTCCAAGAACTTTCTTTTTCCACTTTAATAATTCTTCTTTATCATAACCTCTCTCACTTAATCTCATCTCCACATTATTCAATTCACTTTCTCTCTCTCCTAAGCCACTAGTGTGATTTAATATTCTTTGAAATTCACCTAAGGGTAGCGACCGTATTAGATGTCCCGGATGCATGCTAGTAGCATATAGGAACATATTTACTGCTGTATTTTTTGTAAAAGGTCTAAAACCTATTTTATCTATATCACTATATAGCATCACATCCAAAAAGTTGATTTTTTTTCCCTACTAAAGTCATACTCAAAACTTAGTCCATGTTCATTACTATTTAAAGTCTCAAAAAAATCAACAAATTCATTAATTTCACCCTTACAAATCATAATCAAATCATCAATAAAGCGTTTATATAATATAACGTTATTCTTGTAGAAAAAGGTAGGATAAATAAATTTCCTTTCAAAGTATCCCATATAAATAATAGCATATGAGGGCGCAAACACAGCCCCCATAGCTGTCCCCTTTAAATACAAATAAAATTCATTGTTGAAACTAAAGTAATTATGAGTTAAACAAAACTCCAAAAGATTAATTATATACATAGTCCTGGGTCCATCTCCTAACATTTCCATTATCGCTTCCAAGCCCCATCTTGTACTGATTTTTGTATAAAGTGATTTTACATCAATTGTCACCCAATAATAATCTTGGCACCACTTCACCTGGGAAATTGCCTCTAATAACTCTTGTGTATTAGCAATGTGTGCAGTTACCTTATTCAAATATTTCTTTATATGAAAATCCAAAAAAGTATTAACATTACTCAAGAGCGAGCCTATGCCTGATACTATCGGTCTACCCGGAGGTTTTTCAAGACATTTATGTATTTTTGGTAGGGCATAGAAAATAGGTGTTCTAGGTTTCTTAATAAACAATTTAGATACATCCTTTCTATCAAAAAATCCAAGATGTTCCCCTCGCTCCAAAAGTGCTAACAATTCATCATTAAATTCCAGCTTTGGGTCCTTTCTTAACCGCTTATATTCAAAACTGTTATTTAACAATTCAGTCACCATTTCACAATATTTTAATTTATGCAGAATGACTCAATTCCCACCCTTGTCAGCACATTTAAAAATGTAATCTTTTTTTAATCTTATCAAATTTTTTAAGATCATCCATTCCTTCTTACTCAAGTTAAACTGCTTTTTACTCTTGTCAGATTTATTAACAATTAGTGATATTTCCTTAAATACCACTTTAAAAAAAGCATTAATCACAGGCACCTTCATATTGGGTGAAAATTTACTATCAGATGACAGCCTGAAACATGCGTTACGTTGTCAGACCTGTGGCACGTCTGCCAGTGGTATGATGAGCAGCAGTGCTCCGTTGAGAACCCCATGGACATCTGCCTATGTGGTATCCTTCCTGACATCTGAGTATGGCTGCTGTGTTGGGATGCCTGTGCCATGGATACCACACTGTCCTGGCCAATGTTGGCTGTATGCTGTCCCTCAGCTAAGAGCATTGGTGATGGATGTATTGGCAGTATGACTGTGTGCATGGATGGTGTGGACACTTGTGTACTGTCGATTGGCGGCCCAATGACAGACCCTGGCAAACATGCCTATGCCTCAACACACCTATCATCATCATCACTATTTTGCTCAGTTACATTGGTTTGCCCGCTGCATTGAACCAGCCCAGAGTCAGCACCTGTGAGAGAAAGACAGGAAACACACTTTACGACCTGTACATGATGTTGGCACACATGCGCACATGCATACATGCACACATGCACACATGAACACATGAACACCTGCACACATGCACACATGCACACATGCACACATGCACACATGAACACATGCACACATGCCCACATGAACACATGTATATATCCAGCTAATGCATAACGAAATATGTAATCCATTGCAATGATTGTAAAGTCCAGTACAGTATTACCAGTATTACCAGTATACCACACTAGTTGTTGATGGAAAACCCCTGCCTACAATATGTGCACATTCGTGACTATAGGAGGCATACTGCTGTACTACACTATACATGTTGCTAGATACTTATATCCTGTAACACACATATGACCGGGGCATGTTACAGGCACACCCACACACACATCAGACATACATACAGGACACAGAGGTATGGCAACCCAGATGAGCTTTACATGTGTACCATACAGCACTGTGTGTCAGTACTTACAAACCCTTATGCCTGAGGTATGTAATCTGTGAAGACTACAGGGAACACACAGAACAGTGTTTCCAAGCAATGTGGACATACACCATACTGTGCTGTTTAGGCCTACAGCTTCAGGTAGTACTACAAGTTCATACAGGGGTTTGATTCACCAGCAGTACCAATCAATGTGCATACATGTACTGCTTCATCCTCTAGTGGCACACCCCAGTTAACACAAGGAGACTACATTGGACCGTATGCCATACTGCTTTTTCTGGCTAGCATTAGCATACACATCTTTTGCTGGGATCAGAGCTAGGACACATAATACCATAACAGAAACAATTTCCCAATAAGCTATCCCACATATACACAACTGTGACACATTCAGCAACACATTCACCATCACACTCAGTCAACTTCACATAGGAATTATTGCAACAAGTACATGTGGATGTGTATTGGTTCATAGGTAGGTTATAGGCTATTGGCCCTAGGGCCTATAGAAGCCTAGCCAGATGGTACCCTGGTCTTTGGCACCCAAGTAATTTAGTTCCATGTGTCCCTGTCAAGCAGAGCCACAGACGTGATTCCCGGGGTGTAATTCCTACCTCACATCCAATCATCAAGACTATTCATGACGGGTGCTACTGAAGAGCTTTGTTTGCTATTGCTAGGTAGTTTGTTCCACAGTATGGGATGTCTCTGAGATAGGAATCTATCCCTCCAGCATGTTCTGTCTATTGTGGTGACAAGCTTTAGGTCCCTAGAGCGTGTAGCTCATAGGGATAGTGATCTGTTTATGTGGAGCATATACAACAGCTCTGGCTTTTACATAGCTTTGTATATTAGGCAGGAGTCACCTCTGGGTTGCCGGTATGCAACACAGTGTAGCTGTAGTTTGGTGAGATGGTATTTATAGGGCACCTGTTTGAGGACAGTATTACTGTTTGTGAGATATGTCTGTGGCCTTTCCAGTTGCTGTAGATGTCTTGTGAGATACATACCAGAAGGGGCATTGCACTCTGTAATGGGTTTTGTAAGTGATGAGTAGAGGGGAACACTGACCTATTTTTCCCGGGATGACACAGCTTTTGTGATGAAGTGTGCCATGTGGACAGATTACATGACTAGTGTGGCACTGTGATTATCAAGGGTGAGACTACTGTCCACCTGTGTCCCATGGGCTCTTATCACACTGTCGGTGTTATGTTGACTACCACCTATGTGGTAGTTCATGGGTACAGAGTTTTTAGCCAAAGGGATGCGAATGTATTTCAGACATTGAGCTTGAGGCCATGGCTTTGTCACCAGGCATCTGTCACAGTAAATATGACTCTGTCTCTCCCTGCCTATATATATATATATATATATATATATATATATATATATATATATATATATATATATATATATTTATATACATATTTACATATCTATATATATATATATATATATATATATATATATATATATGTACACACATACATATAAACATCCATTGGTGTACATATAGATGTACATATAGGCACATATACCGTCCACCTGTCATGGTGGGAATATCAATTAAGCGAAGTTTGGGAGGTATACAGTTATGTAATGATATTGCACAGTCTTGTGCGAAATGCACTGAATGTGTTCTCAGCCCATGTGGCTTTAGCAGGCCTCACTGGCTGCGACACTGCAAACCTGACAAACCACACCCACAGCATTTAACCACCACATGTCATATACCAGCAAACAGCCATTGTCCACACTACTGTACAGAACAAAGATGACATGGTTGAGATGTTTGACATTTAATGCTGAGCTACATATACCACAGTAATGTCCCACTGCACACAGCTACACACTGATTTGTCCATGGCAGTAATTATGCAGGGCATCTGTGCATAGATACGTACTGCTGCCACATACTGATGTTTCAAAATATGTAAAGTAGTCTTCAAATACATCTACTACATGCCAGTAAATACATATCTGTTACATACCTTTCCTTTGTTTGTGTTTGTAGTTTTCACTTTGTTGTATCTTTGGCTTTATTTTAGATGTTTATTGTTTTAAATTTTTTTTTCCACTGGTGTGGGTGGGGGTGTGCGTCTCTCTCTCTCTCTCTCAGACTCTGTCTCTGTCTCTGTGTGTGTCTCTCTCTCTCTCTCTCAGTGTCTGCAATGTGATGATTGCATGTGTGGCCAGCAGGTACAGCCTGCTTTTATAGGTATCTGCACATGTGCATGTGATGGCCTCTGCACCAATTGGTGGCCACCATTTTGTAATTGCATGCAGCCTGCTGTGTGGTAATTGCAGTACTCACTGTCATAGCAATCCAATGCTATAAATTGCTATGTCAGGTAGGCGTAGCCCTTTCAGCTTTCCAAAGTGGGTTCCATTCTTGTTTGCTGTGGACACTGTTGTATAAGTCAGAAGGTTGGTATACTTCTTATATGTGAAGCTAGGGGTGTAGCCAGAGATTTAAATGTTGTACTCAGACCTGAATGTTGCCACTTCCACTGCACAGTTGTCAGTGTAGATTTGTAATCACCCCTACAAATACTAATGCAAGATACATGGGTTTGTGTGGTTTCTTGTCTACTGATACAATTAACTGCCATACAAAAGTAGTTACTGAGATGTATTCATTTGGCACATGAACTGTTTGTGAACTGCTATACTGCGAATATTAATGTAGCCACTTTTGAACAGTTTCTGCTTTATTAGTGTTGACATTAGCACAGGCTGCTCAAGAAAGATGGACAAATTTCAGTACTGAGTATGCCTACTTACATCCTTGGTAGACCCTGAAAACACAGGTTTATTGTACATTTGGGTAGGAGTGCAGAAGGACAGAGAGCATTATGTATTAATGTGTGAACTTTATCTTGTTGGACTTAAAGGGTTGCTGTGTACCTGTTAGTTTACCAGTGCAAGTAGTCTGTCTGTGTAGCTCACAAATGTGGACCTATCCAGATGGTAGCCAGAGGTTAGCCTGTTATTCTTTGTCTGTGCACCACACCGATCTTTTCAGCACTGGAACAATGGCATTGTCACAGTTGGTTGCTACCAGTACATGGCTACATCCCTTGGTATTTCACTGTTGTACTCCTACATAAGGGTATGCTTCTGAAACTCCTTCCAAAGCTATTTGCACAGTGTGTAACAGCAGAATAGCTGATATGCCTGTGTGTTTCTGACTCTGCCAGGCCTCTAAAACACTCAGGTACATAT
Source organism: Protopterus annectens (assembly GCF_019279795.1). Classification (NCBI taxonomy): domain Eukaryota; kingdom Metazoa; phylum Chordata; order Ceratodontiformes; family Protopteridae; genus Protopterus; species Protopterus annectens. The sequence goes on along the minus strand of NC_056726.1, from coordinate 23,652,202 downwards.
TTGAACAGACTCAGGGAAAAGTAGGTAGAAGTGAGGTACACCTTTACAATATTAGAGACATTAAGTTGGGACTTTGAGAGAAACAGAGCATATGGAGTAATACACATTTCCTGAAGTACAAGCGGTGTCCAACTCTTACTTATTGTCATTATTCATTAAGTGTAATTCACCACCTTTCTGACTAATGTCAGCAGCTTTCAGAGGGATTCAGAGTGACACAGCTAAAACCTGTCTCAAAATCAGGGAAATGCCTGAAATGTAGTCACAGTTGCAAAGTATGGCCTCTGCCCTAATCAGATATGCTAGTGTTTGTCCTACTATGATACTGTGTGGAGGTTGTTAAGTGCTGCTGTAACATTATTTCCTGCTAGAATGGCTGGTTCGCTTTTCACAGTCATGTAATGCAATTCCACAAGAACTGCTAGTAAGAATCTACAGAACAGGAATTGTGTTATGGCATTCCTATTTGTCCTTTACATTCACTCATTCTGATGCATGATATAGTGATTGCAGCACCAATTTGTTGTATGTTTACCATGGCTCAGTGGTACTTCATGCAGTCTAGTGTTTCTAAGGTCCGGGGTTTGAGACTGACAAAGGTATTTTATTTTGCTGCTGAGCAGAACAAGGGCCCTGACATACAGAGTGACTAAGGCACTTTTAAGCAGTTGTAAGCGGGTTTGCACAGGTTTGCATGACGCTTAGCAATACTTAGCTAAGTGCACACAAGCGCACACTCGCCCAAATCCGCTAACTACTGCTTAAAAGTGCTTACTCCCGCTAACCCCCACGCTCATTTCTTTGAAAGAAAAGAAAATGGGGAGATGGGAAAGTGGTGAAAAAGGGGCACAAAGAGGGAAAGACAGTAGGGAAACAGCTCGGGATGTGCAGGACAGGTGTCGGGAAGGTCCATAGCTGCCCATTTCTTTAACAGCAACAGCTGTGCATATACTAATAATTTTGCTGGAATTTTGAAACCTTCCACCCCTGAGAGAGGGGTGAGGACAACAAAGTATGTTGTACTGCCAATTACATTTCAGTTTATGTGTCCAGTGGACATGTGTGCAAAATGGGCAGCTATGTATGGGGCGTAATTTTTTTGTGGGAGCAGGTTGCCCATTTTTTTTTTTTCAGGTGAGAGTGGTATATGGGGTAGGGGAAGTAGGTATATTTGGGGAAGTAGGTTGGGGAGGTAAACAGACAAGACAAACAAGATGCATACAGGGGCAGAATATGACACATGGGGTGGGTGAACACCATTGACGGGGAAGGGTATTTGGAAATTGTAAGCCCATGAGCCCACGGATGGCAACAGTGGAACTGAGATCCCCACCCATGGGCAGTCACCACTGCACCTTCACAGCCCGAAGGGTGGCTGTGCTGGGGGCTGCATATGAGGGGCAGGTTCACCTGTGAATCACGCCACTCTTGCCTCGAGCTGGCATAGATGATCAGCGACTGAACCCTCGATCTCCCTACGCAATACAGCCCGGACTGTTCGTAGGGTGATAGGTGGCCCTCCCCTGGCCACGCTTGCATGGGGGGATGAGCCCCATCCCCTGCAGCACTTCCACCCAAAGGTGGCACAGGACCAATAGAGGAGCAGGTCCCGGGCTGGGCACCGGACTTGCTGGTGCCAGGTGCCATCGCCAGCTGAGGTGGGACAGGTGGGTCCGCTGGGACCGGCCTTCCCATACGTTCTATATTTAGGAGGATTTAATGACAATATGGGTTAGTAATAGCCAACAGCATTCCAATTTAGTTGTAACAGTATACAGTAGTATTCCCATTAACCCAACACACCGGAGTTCCAACAGTTGAACAGCAAGCATAAAACATGCATATATAGAACAACAGTGGACATTCCAACAGCGTGTAGGATTGATTGGTGGCAACAGGCCACCAAGATTGTGGTATGTAAACAGGGCACATGCATCAAAGTAAATGCAGATATTTATAAACCAATAGGACATGTGTCCCAACAAATTTTATGAGATTAGACATACCAATTGAGGTGTGGAATTGCATTGTTTAGGCACATACAGTAGGGTGTAAAAAGATACCTCCATTAACAACTTATATATACTTGTAGTTTACACTACATTCCTACTGACTGCAGTTATATATCCCCTACATGTATTATTACACTGGGCAATGTCTGTTAAATTGTAAAATGGGTTTTGCTAGTTCTTGATATACCTGACCTGTATCTGACATACAAACTATCCTGGATGAAGATGTTACCGCTACATATTACATATTCATTTATATTTAAATATCTACATGTCTATATGTGTTCAGGTGACATTATCAGGTATATGTTGACAGCCCCCTACATTTCTAGCAGCACACTGACATTTCTGGGGAACAGAATAACAAGCTACTCATGTGCCAGATTAACCTGTACATGCCGGCCATGAACCGACAGTTGAGGACTGTATATATGCTTAACAGCTACTGGCACTCCCTTCATCCACTTTATATGGGCCTACCCATGTGTGGGTTTACTGCGCTTACTACAACAGTACTATTTCTGTAATGCAAGGGTACAACAACATATCGAAGAAAGTGACATGGACACACTCCTGGAATTATACCTTTATTTATTACATTACACACTTTTCTAGTTGCTCTCTCATTTATTTGATATATCAGTGAATGCAGAGGTCTTTTATTCAAGACATATTATACCTTTATTAATGGGTTACAACACTTTTTCATGCTGTCTCACTTATTTTATATAACAGTACATGCAGAGAAGTTATTCAACACTCATTATACTTTTATTAATGGGTTGCAACACTCGTTTTCAGGCTCTCTCACTTCTTTTATATGACAACACATGCAGAATAATTACTAACCTACCTGGTGGTGCAGCCTTAGCAGCCTATCTGCATAGGTTCTCTGATTCACAGCACGGACACCTGTAGCTGTGAAGTAAATGAAGGGATATTGAGACATACCTATCCATAACATGGACTACTATAGCAATTCTTACATACTTCATTCCATGGCTACATACTCAGTAGTGGGGCATTTTCCATTTGACGGGCCTCCTGTATTCACTGGTTCAGTCGGTCCTCCTTGTGTCTCTTCATGTCTGAAAAGTGGTGTCTGACCTGCTCACCAGTCCGAGCAACGCCTGTGGCACTGGTGAGATCATGTGCTAGACAGTTCCATGCTTCCACTTTGTATTCAGTGCCCTGAAACTGGCCCTGCAGGAGTCTTGCATCATGATGATGGACGAGGAGCCAAACCATAACTTTTGACTCCTCAATGCCCCACCGTTGCACTCGAAAATGAGAGCCCTCTCCAACACCAGCCATACTGTCTGCAGATGGGAGCTACAGCCAGTTATGGCAATTATTCCCACCTATGGAGCTTAAATATGCCTCATTTCCCACACTTATTTGTGATTGGCCTGTTTTGAAATTTCTCAGCTGAGAGCAATCCTGCTTAGCAATGGGTAATCTTCCATTGATATATATGAGTGTGTTGGAAATGCATCCATATGTAAAGCTGTCATGTCTTAGTGGTTTAGTACTGTGATTATGGTGCACAGTATCCCGGGTTCAAGGCCTGCCATTGCTTTTTATTTTACTACTAGCCAGACCAGCTTGGAGGTGTGGCTGTGTTTAGCCAACTTTGCTCAACTTTGCTCAACTTTGCCCAACATTGCTCGACGTTGCTCTACATTGCTCTATGTTGCTCTATGCTGCCCAACGTTGCCTGATGTTGCACTAGTTAGCGTGGTGCGCAGCTCTGCGCAAACATGTTTTGTTTGCCCTAGTTGGCGCGATGCACAGCTCCGCGCAAAACTATTGCGCTAGTTATGTTATAGCACTGCTAAGCTATGAGCTATTGTACTTAACTGTGCTTAATACTAGTAAACTTTGCTTAGTAGTGTTCACATTGTTTAAGATACGTTACTTATGCATTTTTCAGTATGCATGACCATCCCACATGCTTATATATATATATATATATATATATATACATATATATATATATATATATTAAATATCATTCACTACCACATAGGCCATTCCAATGCATTTTACTGTGATTTAAAAGTTAAATGTCAGGAATTCTATTTATGCACACATTTCCGACAGAAAAATAGGTAGGGGAGTGGTGGGACTCAAACCGGGAATGCCTCCTCTTTGTGCGAGGGCTCTACCACTACGCTATTGCTATTTGGCTTAATTTGCATATAAATAGTTTATTATCCTCTTCGATGTCGACACTGCTAACTGTAGCTAAGCAATGGGCAAACCCCCACAAACACGCACAAATACAGGCAGCTATATCAGGAATAATAAAAAAAAAAGGAAACCTTTACATTTTAGACTTGCACAGGGATTTAGAATGTGGGGGAGTGTAGTGTTGGGTATGTGGACATTTGAGCATACTCGCTCATTTCAGTTGACATTTGCAGTTTAGGCACTTGCAGGGGGGTGGATATTTGGACTGCTCGGCAGTCTGACACGCCCCCTGCACTTGTGCACACTCCTTGTAATCCTTAGAGTTGAGTCAGCATGCACTCATGAATATGCATGATGCGCTGACATCAGACCCTTACACTGCAGTGTCCGTGTAAGACTTAGTTAGTCTTACACGGAGGATTAGTGAATCCCAGCCTCTGTCATTTTAACCATTAACTGAAGATTCTGAATTTTGGGGTAGATTAATGATCCCTTTTCCCCATGTGAGAAGATCCACTCTGAGAGGAAGATTTTGGTAACTGCTCATGGCCAAATGCCTGAGAAGGGAGAATCAATGTTATCTGAGCCAAAAGGGAGTTACCTGAAGTTTTCTGACAAGTCAATATTATTCTTTAGAATAAATTTGAGTAGCAGTGGAAAGGGGGAAGATGTAGAGAGAACATTCTGGACTATGAGAAATAAAATGCATTTATTTCTCAAGCCTATTTCACAATGTGTCCTGGAACAGAGATGATTCTGTTGTCTGTCGAGTGAGGAGGCAAACTGGTCTGCTAGGGGAATTGCCCACAGGTAGACAATGTCCTTGAAGACCTCTGGGTGTTGCATCCACCTGTGAGGGTCTATCCTGGATATGCTTAAAAAGTTTCTTATTGTGTTTTGCTCTGACAGAATGCATGTGTCTACAAAGTGAGGTTGATTTGAATTGCAAGTTTCCAGGTAACCATTGCTAATTTGTGCAGGTGATATGACTTTCTTTCCCCTTTTCTGTTTATATACCACCTCACTGACAGAGTCGTAGGGATCCATAGCTGACTTAAGGCTTTAACATTTTTTAATTTGAGCCATAATCCCCTTCAAATTTATATACTTGTTTTTGAAATAAGGCTTCTAGAAACCCTGAAATTTGATGCTTTGGGACACTTCATCCTCTTTGCAAAGTGTGAAATGTCTGTCATGACTGACTGAGCAGGAAGAGGAGGAGAAAACTGAAGGCTTAAATTTAGCAAGGACCTGATTGATCCACCATATGAGTTCCTTACTGATGAAGATGTACACTGGAACCTGGTAAGAGTAGGGATGAAGAGGCTGGGTCCAAACTGATTTGTGATACCACTGAATTTCCCAGTGTGAGCTATGGCAAATAGAAACATTAAGATGCAGGAAGCCCTGAGCCCCAGAATTTTGAGAAACTCACTTGCAGTGGACATGCTGCACTAGGTCAGATTCAGAAAGGGAGCCTGATAAGATGACACTTTGTCAGGATGGAGATATGCCATGGGTAGGAATTTGTCTTCCAGAGGCCCTAGAAATACTATCTCCTGAGAGGTTTAAACAGATTTAGCTTGAACCCCGGACTGCTGAGATGAACTGTAGCAGATTCAGCAAAATAGCCAGCACACACACTTTTTATTAACAAATAAATTGTAGCTCCAACTATTCCATTTAATTCAAACCGGTTTCGGCATCATTGCCTTCCTCAGTGAAAAAACGTATTAACAAGAGCCACAAGCATGACAAGCATGTGTATATATATATATATATATATATATATATATATATATATATATATATATATATATATATATATATATAAAACTAGGTATTTACTACACCCTTCCTGTTGCACCATAACCCCATTAAGGAGCATGCACCCAATAAGGAGGATGTCCCCACCCACTCAAAACTGGTCATTTAGACCAGGGGAAAAAAGACCCCCTAGCCTAACAATCCACTTTTTTTCTTTATAATTAAGGATGGAATGCCAACTGGCTTTATTACTCCTTTCCCCCTGAATCATATCTATGACCATAAACACAAATTTAGCAGACTTGTGGGACCTATGGTGTCTGTATAGGGCATTAGTCATTTGTTTGTTATGGACATCACTAAAATGTTCTGGCATACGTGTTTGTAAGGGATGGGAAGTTTGACCTATATAAAAGGCAGAACAAGTACAGCAGGCTAAATACACTACCCATTCTGTTCCACAATTAGCAAGAAAGTTTATGCCATAAACCTGACCAGTATTCTTACTGGAAAATTGTTTAGAATTTAACATTTACTTAGAGAAGGAACAGTGCCCACAATGATCCCAGCAGTTTGTCCCCTGTGATTGTTAACTGGTGACTCAAAGGGCCCCTTATACTACAATGTTTATAATGTGAAAAGTATGATCCCAGGGTCCTCCCCCTCTGAAAGGAATACTGACACCTAGAAGGCAGCACCTGACTCAATTCTTCATTAGCCAATAATATATTCCAGTTCTTGGACACCACATTTTTGAGTAAATTAATATTTTGCCCAGAGGTAGTTACTAACCTGATATTATTACTCTCCTCATTCAATGTTTTATTTCTGTACTACAACAATTGAGATCTTTGTTGTTTGGAGGTCCAATCTCTAGCCAATGTTGTATCTCTTGGTCTATAGCCCCTAACCAAGAATTTTTGTGTTAAATCTTTCTGATAAAAGTCAAAATCTTCCTGGGTGTAACAAATTCTTCTAATAAAAAGAAATTGGGATTTGGGTATATTTCTGATGGTGTGGGATGGATGTAAGCTGGAAGCAAATAATAAACTATTATACTGGGGATACTTCCTATAGACTCGAGTTCTTAAGGTATGATCCAAATTTATTGAGACAGTAACATCTAAAAAGTTAATTTGTTGAACATCACAAGTCAATTTAAATTCTATCCCCCATTTGTCATCATTCAAGTATTGGACAAATTCCACTAAGTATTGACTAACCACCCACCACACCAACCAACAATCATCTAGAAACCTCCTCCAAATATCAATCTCTGGCAAATAAATGTTATGTGCATCATTGTATATCAGATGTTCCTCAAGGTACTCCATGAATAAATCCGCATATATGGGGGCAAAAGATGCCCCCATCACGGTACCTTGTATTTGCCAATAGCAATCCCCTTGAAAATAGAAAGCATTTTTTTGATAAAATGTGTTTGGCCATACAGATCAACAATGTACTGAAACCTGGTGGATACAAGTTGGCCCTCTCCAGCCCATATTCCAATGGCTGCAGGCCAGCCCAATGGGGTATATTGGTGTAAAGTGCCTTAACATCCAAAGTACAAAGAAGCCATGTGGGTTCTAATTGTGTATCCACAACAATTTTTAAAAATTGTGTGGTGTCCTGTAGTCTGGCTCTTATAAGTTTTTTAATAAAGTCTTCAGATATTGAGTCAGAAAAGCAGACAAAGGTTCTGTGAGTGAACCAATTCCTGAAACTATCAGTCTGCCTGGGGGCTTATCCAAACATTTATGTATCTTAGATAATAAATAAAGATACTGTTTCCTGGGATCACTTACCATAAGATGTTGCACAACCGAATCCCTAATAATCCCCTCTTCTGCAGCCTGTTTGAGAAATTGGTCAATATCTCTCTTGAAGTTATCTGTGGGGTCGATGGGGGACAGAAGTAATAAAGCTGGTTGGCATTCCATCCTTTATTATAATCTATAATAGTCTAAATGACCAATTATGAGTGAGTGGGGGCATGCTCCTTAGTGGGTGCATGCTACTTATTGGGGATATGATGCAACTGGAAGGGTGTAGTAAATACCTAGTTATATATATATATATATATATATATATATATATATATATATATATATATATATATATATAGTTGTCATGCTTGTGGCTTTTGTTAATATGGTTTGTTCACTGAGGAAGGCAATGATGCCGAAACTGGTATGATTTAAATGGAATAGTTGGAGCTACAATTTATTTGCTAATAAAAAGTGTGCTTTTAACACTTTGGTGCTGGCTATTTTGCTGAATCTAGTTGGTGTTTTGGCCATTTGCATCTGCTGTACTTGCGAGCACTTGTTCGAGTTTCCTGAGGTTGGGCTTGCCATTGGCTCAGTGTTAGCACCATCTCTGTTCGTGGCTGCATCATCTTCCTGTTGATGCCGCTATGGAGATAATTTTACCAACTGCATTTACTTTTGGTCTCCCAATTGAAGTTTTGTTTACTTAGGATGTATCGTGTTTTAGACAGTGCAGAATCCTTTTTGATATTTTATATTTCCTGAAGCAACTACTTATCGGGAACAGTAATTTGGTGTCTTGTTTATTTTGGTTTCAGCTGTAGGAGGGTTATTAAATTTAATCAAGATTTTTAGCTCACACAAATTCAGTCACATTATATTCAACTTTAAGTGAAGCAAATAAACAAGGGGCTCATGAATGGGACATGATTGTTGAACATTTGTTTTTGGAGTGAAGGGGCCAATTATTAATTGATGTGGCGGGCGGATAGTCAATACTTAGTAGAATTTGTCCAATACTTGAATGATAACAAATGGGGAATACAATTTACCTTGACTTTTGATGTTCAACAAATTAACTTTTTAAATGTTACTACCTCAATAAATTTGGATCATACATTAAGAACTCAAGTCTATAGGAAGTATCCCCACTATAATAGTTTATTATTTGCTTCCAGCTTACATCCATCCCACACCATCAGAAATATACCCAAATCCCAATTTATTTGTATTAGAAGAATTTGTTACACCCAGGAAGATTTTGACTTTTATCAGAAAGATTTAACACAAAGATTCTTGGTTAGGGGCTATTGACCAAGAGATACAACATTGGCTAGAGATTGGACCTCCAAACAACTAAGATCTCAATTGTTGTAGTACAGAAATAAAACATTGAATGAGGAGAGTAATAATATCAGGTTAGTAACTACCTATGGACGAAATATTAATTTACTCAAAAATGTGGTGTCCAAGAACTGGAATATATTATTGGCTAATGAAGAATTGAGTCAGGTGCTGCCTTCTAGGTGTCAGTATTCCTTTCAAAGGGGGAGGACCCTGGGATCATACTTTTTGCATTATAAACATGGTAGTATAAAGGGCCCTTTGAGTCACCAGTTAACAATCACAGGGGACAAACTGCTGGGATCATTCCCTTGTGGGCACTGGTCCTTCTCTAAGTTTATGTTAAAGCTTAAGCAAATTTCCAGTAAGAATACTGGTCAAGTTTATGACATAAACTTTTTTGCTAATTGTGGAACAGACTGGGTAGTGTATTAAGCCTGCTGTACTTGTTCAGCCTTCTATATAGGTCAAACTTCCCATCCCTTACGGACACGTATGTCAGAACAATTTAGTGATATCCATAACAAACAAATGACTAATGCCCTATACAGACACCATAGGTCCCACAAGTCTGCTAAATGCATGTTTATGGTCATAGATAAGATTTAGGAGAAAGGAGTAATAAAGCTGGTTGTCATTCCATCCTTAATTATAAGGAAATAAAAGTGGATTGTTAGGCTAAGGGGTCTTTTTTTCCCTGTTCTAAATGACCAATTATGAGTGGGTGGGGACATGCTCCTTATTGGGCGCATTCTCCTTATTGGGGATATGATGCAACAGGAAGGGTGTAGTAAATACCTAGTTATATATTTGCTTGTCATGCTTATGGCTTTTGTTAATATGGTTTGTTCAATGAGGAAGGCAATGATGCCGAAACTGGTATGAATTAAATGGAATAGTTGGAGCTACAATTTACTTGGTAATAAAAAGTGTGCTTTTAACACTTTGGTGCTGGCTATTTTGCTAAATCTGGTTGGTGTTTTGGCTGTTTGCACTGGCTGTACTTGTGAGCGTTTGTTGGAGTTTTAAGAATGGTAGCAGACTCATGGACACTAAGGTATCTGGGACTCACAGAGCTGAGATGAGGAAATCATCCAAATACAGAAAAATATGGATTCTCCAAAGCCTGTTAAACGCTATGATTTGGGCCAAGAGTTTTGAGAAGTGGAAAGACTGAAAGGAAAAGATGCAAATTGAAAGTGAAACCCCAAGACAAAGAATTTTAGGAAATGTATGTGCATTTTGTGGGCAGGGATGTTTAAGTAGGTGTGTTTTAAGTCCAAGGTTACCAGAAAAGCTTTGGAAAGAAAAAGGGAAATAGTTTGCAAAGTGAGCATCTTGAATTTTGGTATCAAAAGAAAGGTGTTTAGCTTTGAAAGATGGAAAACTGTTCTCCATGTTCTTTTAAAACATTTTGGAACACAGTCATTTGCCCCTTTACTATGTAGGCACTGGTTCTTTTACCCTCTGGGTCAGATATCTGCCAGAACTTGAGGAAACAAGTGGATCTGATTTTTCTGGTGAATGAGGGACCCCTGATTGAGGTGAAGGTATGCCCCAGTGAAATCTATAATTTCTATAATTATTCTTGAATATTTTTATAACACAGGTATCTAAAATTAATTTTTTCCCAGAAATGAAGGCAGATGGAGAGACTGCCTGCAATTTGGGAAGATTGAATGGGGTGAAGAGAGAATGGAGAGGAGGGCATAGTATGCATTGTACTTTCTTTTGAATGAAGAGGCCTTGTGATCCAGCTCCTTTACTTTGTGAATCTACCTGCCATTTCCTCTTATGTTGTTGTCTCAATGGATTTCACAAGGGCATTAAAGGACGTTAGAAAAAAAAGATCGGAAGCAGTGGATGAGTCCTTTGATATCTATAAACTGAAGAAAAACATAATAATCTTTTTGACTCCTTAGATTAGCTTGACCCTTCTTTCCCGCTTCTTTAATATGAATTTCCAAACAAGAGGTCTCTGTCAAGGGGGCATTAAGCAACTAAGCTTTAACATCAGGAAACATCTGTAATCTTATCTATGCATTTCTTCATGTTACGGTACCAGTAGCAGCAGCCCTGGAGACATTATCCACTGTATCATTAGCATACTTAACAGTATGCTTAGTGACCTGTTAAGCACACTTTAACATTTCTGATAGAGACAATTTAGTGTCAGAGTTAGGAAATGAAGTTAAGGGTTGCTGCATGTTAATAAAAAGAGACAAAAGATATTCAAATATGTGAGTCTGACTATTATTAGTTCTAAAAACCAGAGCAGAGGATGTATAGATTTTTTCCCCAAAATTGTCAAACAGATACACTATTTTTGTCATTTGGGACAGATTTAGAAGCAGAAAAGGCCTTAAAAGCTCTGATATCATCCACAGAAATAATAGCAGAATCTGCAAAAGTGATTCTGTAAATGAATTTAAGGTATGCCAGACACCATACAAAAGCTGTCAGGTTTCTTGGGGACAGGGTAGAAGCAAATGCATTGACCAAGGCCTCTAAAATTGAGGGACTTGTTACTGTTTTAGGAGAAACCATAACTAATAAACTGAAATGTCTCTTCTGAGATTATGACACTTCCCTACTCTTCCATTTAAATATTTGCTAAATGTTGAAATCGTACCCTCAAAGAAAATTTGTCATGGGGAAGTTTGAGGAAAGGGAGTCTTTTGATTCAGGCTCACAAGGAGGAATGAAGGATACATTGGAGGTGTAGTGAAAGCCCTCAATATCTGATTAAGAAAGAACCTCTTTGTCTGAAGAAGAGATTGAGCTCCTTCTTTTTACAGGAAGTAAGAACCTCTTCATCTGAAGAAGAGAGGGATCTCTTTCTTTTTACAGGAAGTAAAAGCTAAAAAGATTATCTTGCTTTAATGAGGCTTCTGGCAAAATTTTACCAGTCTTCCTGAGAACTTTTCCAGGTAGAAGAGGTGACAAATGTTTTGTCTTTTCAGTTGTCTTTTTTAAAAGTATTTAGCTATAAGTTCTCAGGAAGGGGTCCAAAGTCTTCACGTCCACCAGTGATCTGGTGATGTCCTCCCTTAGCAGCACATGGTGAATACCTCTCTCATCCTCAGAAATTATGTTCCAAGCTTCTCTCTTCTTGGATGAAGCCTAACGTATAGTCGGAAAAGACATGTTTAAATCCTAGGCCATCATGGCCTTCTGAAGGAATAAAGTATGCCTGCCATAAACAAACTTTACAACAAAAGGAAGAAACTGTTGCAGAAAAGAGGAAAATCCCAGGATACAAAAATCTCCCTTACCAGCCTCAGTAAGAAGCTGAGATCCCTCATAAAATCCTCCAAAGCTAGTTACGAAAATAAAATTGCCAAAGATTCCAGAGACAACCACAAGGCATTCTAAAACTATGTTAAGACTCTAAATGGCAATGCTCAGATCTGCTCTGAGCTACAACAGAATGGCATTAAATATACTGATCCCAAGGATATTGCCAATATCCTGGCAGATCAATTCAGTGCTGACTTCACCCCCCTCTCACCCCTTAAATGGCCCATCTTAATACAGGAAGATTGCCAAATTCTGGTAATAAAGGCCACAAAGGTAAAATACGCACTCTCCAAAGCTAAGAATAAAGCATCCATGGGACCAGATGACATCTTGGGCTGTGTACTACATGGACTACAAAATGAACTGGCACCTCACCTAAGTGTCATGTTTAATCATAGCCTCACCTCAGGTTTTGTGCCCACTGAGTGGCACACAGCTACAGTTATCCCACTCCACAAGGGGAGATCCTCCTTGGATCACGGGAACTACCGGCCCATCAGTCTGATGAGCCTGATCTGCAAGGCCATGGAATGTATTATCATGGAACTTATAAACAAACACAGTGGCAACCTTCAAACACTGGACCCCACCCAGTTTGGGTTCATGAAGGGGAGATCTTGTCTCCTGAACCTGATTGACTTCTTTGAATCAGTCTTCAGAGCCGTGGATGAGGGTAAGGCGGTCCACACAGCCTATCTGGAACTCGCCAAGGCCTTTGACACCATCCCCCACTCTGGAATCATAGATAGACTTACTAAGCTGGGCATTAATCCCTACATCACTCGATGGGTTGCCAACTGGCTTACTGACAGAAACCACACTGTACAAGTAGCCAACTACAAATCCAGCTTCAGACAAGTGACAAGTGGAGTACCTCAGGGTTCAGTCCTGGGACCACTCTTGTTTGGCATCTACTTCTCTGAAGTACAGGCCAACACTAAGGGACTCTGGATAACAAAGTTTGCAGATGACTGTAAACTGGGAGCCATTATTGAATCCCCAAATGATGTGGATACTCTACAAAAGGACCTTACAGTAACAGATGCTTGGTGGCAGAGCCATGGGCTCAAGCTCAATGCCAAGAAATGTATAGATATCCCCTTTGGGAAAAAAACATATACCCATGAATTACCACATAGATGGCAGTACACCAAACACCGAAAGTGTGATAAGAGACTTAGGGACACAGGTGGACAGTGGTCTCACCTTTGATAACCCCATCGCCATAACAGTAAGGAAATACTTCTATGTGGCACACCTCATCACTAAGGACTTTTCATCCAGAAAAAAGGAGAACATTGTCCCACTGTACTCATCCCTCATTAGACCCATTATAGAATACAATGCCCTGTTTGGTATGTACCTCTCAAGACATCTGAAACAACTGGAAAGGCCACAGAAATACCTCACTAGAAGAATCACAGGCCTAAAGCAGATGCTCTACGCTGACTGCCTTAAAAAATTCCAGCTATACTCTGTCGCATATCGTCTACTCAGAGGCGATCTCTGCTTAACATACAAGGCCATGTCAAACCCAGAGCTGTTGGACATGCTACACTTAAAGAAATCCCAATCCCTCAGAGCCACATGCTCCAGGGATCTAAACCTTGTCATCACAATAAACAAAACATGCTGGAGGGATAGGTTCCTGACCCACAGACTCCCCAGACTCTGGAATAGACTGCCCATACATGTCAAGCAGAGTGCTTGTTTGGCCCTCTTCAAAAGAAACCTTGACGATTGGATGGGAGAAAGGAAATTCATCCTGGGGATCACGTCAGTCGCCCTGCTAGACAGGGGTCCAGGGAAGTAAATAGTGTGGGAAGAAATAGCCGAGGAATTGTTATGGCTAGGCTTGTATAGGCCCTAGGGCCGATGGCCTAGTACCAACCTATAAACCTATGAAATAGAGGGACCAAGAAAAATGGACTGATGGTCAGAGGGCTATGATGACACCTAAGAGGAGATATCAGATCCAGACTGTACAACAGGTGGTAACATCTGATATTGCTTGAATGCTTCTTTTAATACCTTTTACTTTTTCCTTTGAGGGGAGAGGCCCACTGAAAGAAATTCAGTCACCATTGTCTTGTATATCAACTGTTTAAGAAGCTTATTCACTATTAATAATTTTAAAGATTTTTTTCCTGCCCCTTAGATTTGGGAGTAAACAAAAGGTGAATCTAGCAGGACCTAGTATCATGTTGTGTAAAAAAAAATACAAGAGGGATTGGCGTCCTTGTGGGGAATCTGTCTATCATGCAAACATTTACTGTTCCTGGGAGACATAAGCATATGTGAATAAACTTTTCTTCAGAAAAAGGATGAGTACTAATGGGGATACTTATCTGTCCAATTTTATAGTTGAAGCTGACAGTAGAACTCATGACACTGAGGTGAAGAGGTGTTAGCTTAAGTGTACTACATGCAAAGAACCTTCAATTTCTTTTACGCTGTGTATCCCTGTTGTACTATGGAAGGATCTACAGGTCACTAAGAAGGAGCCCAAAGCTTTGTCAGCTGGTAAACATCTGATCTGAGGTAGGATACAGTCCACATACAATGATGAGATGGACAGCATCAATTGGTAATTATGTGTGGGAAACAGAAGATGTCTGCCTCAGCAAAACCTAGATAATATGAATATGTAAATAATATTAATGAACAGTGTTGATTATACTTTCTGTGCTGCTATTGTTCAGAAAATGTGTGCAAAATATACGAGTACCATATCCTGCAATTGTAATTAAATGAAATGTTCACTGCATGTAGGAAGGTCGAATTTGTTGTGCTTCATAACACGCAGACAAATGAAAAAGGGTTCTGGTACTCTTTGATTATAGACTACACCCCCATAGTAAATATAATTAAGGATAAAGGGTGTTATGCTTTAATTTTACCAAAATATCATGTTTACATTTCATCTGCTTATCATTCGGTGGAATGATTTTAATTCAGTGTTAGTGGTGTCCTGAAGTACGTAAAAGCAGTCGTATGAAAAATGTCCTCTGACAGATGGTGCCATTTCATACAAAGTAAGACATCCTTTAAGATGCACAGAAATGGTCGATTCAGAGGACATGAAGTACACCTTATAGAGTCACTCAACAGTAAATGAAAATGTTTCAGTGCAGTAATAAGGAAGCTCACAGTGCCCCCACCATCCCACCCACACACACGTCAATCTGTTTAGGTGCGCAGCAACAAAGAAATTGTTAGTAATGTTCAGAGAAGCTGCACATGACGTGTACTGCTTATTTATTTTAATTTCCTTGTTAGATTAATGTGGACTTCCAGAAGAGACGTATGACATACATGGCCCTTATTCACTGAGAATGCACATTTATTACTTAGCTGTATATGTATGGCAAAAACTGTATAATGGTTTTAAAATGCATATTACGCAGAAGGTAGTCATCTATTACAAATATAGAAAAAAATGTACAGAATGTATACAGTACGAACACAGAAGTTCATGAAGATTCCTTTTCTGTTTGACTAGTAATAATAGTAGATAAATTAGCATAAAGCTCTACTTGTAACCTAAACTGCAAGTATAGTGTAAAGAAGACCATACATTTATGGTGTTACGGGATGCAGATCCTGAAATGGTTTGTTTAGGTGATATCAGGGTTAAAAAACAATGCTATTTGGAATGTTCAGTAAAAAAAAGATTAGTAATTGATTTCAGGAGGGGTTGTCTTTGGGAAGTGGAACTTTATAGCTGTCTTAAAGCCCTTGGATGGAGTACAATAATCTGAGAGTTTGCATTCCAAAGATTAAGAGCAAATTAGCTGACAGCAGTTAGTATATTATTCCTTGTTACTTTTTATTATCTCAGATACCAAACATTCCAGAGCCTGCTAAGAATAGATTATTCAAGCTGTTGAAAGCATACACTTAGAAAAACAGTCAAACAGGCATCTGATACTGGAAAATATTGAATACAAGTTCATGACTTATTAGCAATTAGCTAGTTTCAGGTAAGAATCACTAAAGCTTTGGGCACAGAATACAAAAATGGATTTTTCAAGAGGTCATATAGTATGACTTTACAAACTCTGGTTCATTTAGCATCCTGCCTTTTAAAGTTGCACAAAATTGTATTAGATCATTGCACAATGCAGCTGCTTAGAATAGCCTGG
Organism: Protopterus annectens; assembly: GCF_019279795.1. Taxonomy (NCBI): domain Eukaryota; kingdom Metazoa; phylum Chordata; order Ceratodontiformes; family Protopteridae; genus Protopterus; species Protopterus annectens. The sequence continues at coordinate 23,635,669 of NC_056726.1, read as the reverse complement.
ACAGAACCATACACTTGGAAAATGATTAATGTACATAACCAGTTTGTGCATGAGATGTAAATTAGTGCTAAGTAAGAAAGAGAGAAAGATAGATATGAGTTTAGTGTTTGTATAATAATCCAGAAATATATTTCTTGGAATATGTGAACCCCGAGAGGTTCCACTTATAAAAAACAGAAACAGAGGCTCAAACAAATGCTAGTACTTTCTGTTCATTAATCCTGCCTCCCCTCATGTAGCTCAGATCTTGTACCAAATGCCAGACTGGGCAACATTTGAGTGAAAAACTATTACTGTATAAAATAAATTCAAACTACTTATAAAATCTAGAATTGTAACTCTGTACAATACTTCATGCATTCATGCATTAACGATGGCAATAACATTTTGCTGAGTAGCATAGACATAAAAGTCAAATAATTCAAACCACTGTGCCATCAATAATGAAACTTCTCATCCTAGAATATGCTGTTTGGGATTTTTTTATATACATTTTATATGCATGTATGTATATATATATATATATATATATATATATATATATATATATATATATATATATATATATATATATATAGCTTCCTATCAGGAGGATGAAAGCTCACAAAAGGGTATGTCAAAAGACCGAATCAGTAACACTGAAAACCTGGAAGTTCAAACAACAAAGGCCTCAAATGTGCAGGATCACGTTATAGTGGAGATTTGGGTTTTGCTCCTTTCCCTAGTGTAGTTTGATCTCAGAGTTTATACCCCCACATGTGTTTTGGGTGGAACAGGAGGGCTTGTCCCTGCAAAACACCCTTGTGTTTTTTTTTTTTTCAACCTTATGTGTTTTTGATGGTTCCAGTTTGGTCTTTTGATATTCACTCTTGTGAGCTTTCATCCTTCTGATAGGGACCTTCATGTGCATACATACATATACTAGGATATTGCTGTTTCAGTGTTAAATCCAGGTTAATCTACAATTCCTCATTTGTAATGGTCCTAAATGCTAAACACGTTTCCTGTCACTCTTCTATGACATATACTGTAAAGTTTCATTTGTTCACATCGACCTTCATACAACACACTTTTAATATACTTGATTTTTTTCATAAATCATCTCTGTAGCTGGCTACAGGCTAAACAAAAAAAATATATGTGTTATGTGAGTTATCAGTGCATGTGCCTTTCATCTCATAATGAAATGCTGGTGGTTTTCGTTGGTGGTACAAAGTTAGTTATGCCAACTGTTAATAATTCCTGGGCTTTCCCTTTTCTTCATGTTTGTGTGACCCTGGAGGTAGTATAATTAATTTCCAGGAATGTGGTGGTGGCGGGGGGAACAGAAGTTATTTTTCTGCTTTCCTTTTTGTAATCATAAATGTAACCTATTGGCTTATATTTGTGATTACTTTTTTTTGCTGATTTTACTTGCGATTAATGGTAATGTCGATGAGCTCATTCATTGTTTTGTGTTTTGATCAAACTCATCGGAAATTATTCATTATAAACTCATATGTATCACATGCATCATTTTACAAATAAAAGTGGCATTTCTTTGTGCTTTTGAATGTACCTCAAGAACATTCGATGCAGGAGTTGCTTAATGTTAGGCTTCTGAAAGCCTACACCATTCAGCTTCCTAGGGCTCCCCTTTATTCCTCACTGTTGAAATACAGGATGGCCTCATGTATGCAGTCTTAGAAAATCCATTTTATTGCCTTTAGTATTATTCAATACACTTAGCCAGCTGTGCATCATGATCATTTACATTTTTTCTCACCTATATGTCCTCATTTAGAAATGTCTGACACCCCCCCCCCATTCCTGCCATATTGCCTTTATTTTCTCTGACAGGCAGCAATACTGTAAACACTGAAAGTGTAATGAGAGACTTAGGAACACAGGTGGACAGTGGTCTCACCTTCGATAACTACATCGCCACAACAGTGAGGAAATCCTTCCATGTGGCATACCTCATAACAAAGGGCTTTTCATCCAGAAAGAAGGAGGTCATTGTCTCACTGTACACGTCCCTCATTAGACAGATTATAGAGTACAATGCCCCATTTGGTATGTATCTCACTAAACATCTCCAACAGCTGGAAAGGCCTCAAAAATATCTCACTAAAAGTCACAGGCCTAAAGCAGATGCTCTATGCCAACCATCTAAAAACTCCAGCTATACTTTGTCGCATATTGCCTACTCAGAGGTGACCTCTGCTTAACTTACAAGGCCATGTCTAACCCTGATCTGTTGGACATGCTCCACCTAAAGAAATACCAATCCCTCAGAGCTACACACTCCAGGGAACTAAACCTTGTTGTCACAATAAACAAGACATGCTGGAGAGATAGGTTCCTGATCCAGAGACTCCCCATACTCTGGAATAGACTGCCCATACATGTCAAGCAGAGCGCCTCTTTGGCCCTCTTCAAAAGGAACCTTGACAATTGAATGGAAGATAGGAAATTCACCCCAGGAATCACATCAGTTGCCCTAATAGACAGGGGTTCAGGGAAGTAAACATTTGGGTAAAAACAACCAGGGATTTGTTATGACTAGGCTTGTATAGGCCCTAAGGCCGATAGCCTAGTACCAACCTATGAACCTATGAACCTATATAGGACAAGTGCTTAAGGCCTAGGATCCTCTTTGTGAGGTACTTTTGTGGTCTCTCCATTTGTTGCAGGTATCTAATGAGGTAAATGCCAAAGGGAGCATTGTACTCAATGACTGGCCTAATGAGGGAAGAGTAGAGGGAGACAATGATCTCTTTTTTCCTGGATGCAACACCCTTAGTAATGAGATGTACCACATAGAAGGGCTTTCTGACCAGAGTGGCAATGCGGTGATCAAAAGAGAGGTTGCTGTCAACCTGTGTTCCCAGATCTCTTATAACACCTTCTGCTTTCAGTGGATTGCCATCAATGTAATAATTTATGGGAACCGGGTTTTTCCCAAAGGGAATAATGACACATTTTTTGGCGTTGAGCTTAAGGCCATGTTCTGGTAAAAGCCGTTGGTCTCAGTGAGGCCATTTTGTAGGATGTCAACATCACTTGAGGAGTTAATAATAGCTCCCAACTTGCAATCGTCTGTGAACTTTGTCAGCCAGAGTTCCTTAGTGTTGGCCTGGACTTCAGAGAAGTAGATACCAAACAGGAGACAACCCAGGACCAAACCCTGTGGGACTCCACTCATGACTAGTTGGCAGTCTGACTTGGAGTCAGCTAATTTCACACCGTGGGTTCTATCTGTGAGCCAGTTTGCAACCCACCTAGTGATATAGGGGGTTGATGCCTATCTTAGTGAATTTTTCTATGATTCCTGAGTGGGGAATTGTATCAAAGGCCTTAGCCAGATCAAGGTAGGCTGTATGAACCACCTTGCTTTCATCCACAGCTCTGGTGACTGACTCAAATAAGTTGACCAAGTTGAGTAGGCATGATCTACCCTTCACAAAGCCAAACTGTGTGGGATCCAGAGTTTGGAGATTCCCTATATCCTTGTTTATTAAGTCCATGATGATGCACTCCATAGCTTTGCATATCAGATTCATCAGGCTAATGGGGCGATAGTTCCCAATGTTTGTAGTCGGTCCTCCTTTGTGGAGAGGGATGACTGCAGCAGTGGACCATTTGGTAGGGACAAAGCCTGAGGTGAGGCTGTGATTGAACAAGACACACAGGTGAGTTCCCAGTTCACTCTGTAGTTCATGTAGAACACAGCCAGGGATATTGTCAGGTCCCATAGAAGCAGTATTCTTGGCCTTGGACAGTGCTGTTTTAACCTGTGCAGCAGTAATACTGGGTGCCTGGCAATCTACTGGTATTGTGATTGGTCCTTTGGGGGGTAAAGTTGGCACTGAATCTGTCAGCCAGTATATTGGCAATATCTGTTGGCTTAGTATAGGAGGTACCATTGTGCAGTAGCTCAGAGCAAATCTTGGTATTGCTTTGGAGATTCTTTACATAACTATAGAAGACCTTGTGGTTGTCTTTACTGTCTGCTGGAATTCTGTTTTCATAGCTAGCTTTAGAGGATTTGATGAGGGATTTCAAGTTTTTGTTGAGGCGGATAAGGGAGTTTTTCCAGTCTTGGGACTTTACCTTATTCCGCATCAGTTTCCTCCTTCTGTTGTAGAGTTTGTTTATGGCAGGAGACCACCAGATTGGCTTCCTTTCTTTGGAGGACAGTGTCATGGTTCTATTGGGTATGGTGAGATCCATGCATTTATGTACGCGCTCATACAGTGCATTGGTGTATAATTCAGCAATCATGCAACTGTTCTCCATTTGCATGAGTGCCATGAAGTTAGCCACCTCTGTTTTTAGGAGCCCAAAGTTAGCTTTGGAGAAGTTTTTCATGGTGGTTACCTTTGCAGGGGGGGGGTGTAGATTTCCAAGGTGATTAGTTTGTGGTCGGATCTAACCAGGGAGGACTTGACTATTAGTGTAGAACAACGGTTGCACATGTTAGTAATGACCAGGTCAAGGATGTTGCTAGATCTAGTGGGGGTAAGAATGAGCTTGTCCAGGGCATTTGAATTAATGAACTCCCGGAAATATTGGGAAAGTGTATTGGTACATGAGTAGTTTTCCCAGTTAATGGAGGGGTAGTTGAAGTTGCCTAGTATGAGAGTGTTAGGTTGGACCCTAATGTTCTCCAGGGTGATTAAGAACATGGACTGTAAGTCTTGGGAGATAGTTGGAGACCTATAGCAGACTATGACCTGAATCACTGTCTTACCCAGTGTTAGCTGCACCTGAAGTATCTCTGATGCATTATGTTGGGCTACCAGACTGGAGGTGTGCACATCCTTTATGAAGATGGAAACACAACCACCTTTGGAGCTTCGCTCCAGGTTCTGGGGCCAAAAGGTGTGGAAAGAGTTATAGCCTGGTAGTGTAGGGGTGCTTTCTGCTGTGTTGAACCAGGTCTCTGTTACAGCACACATGTTGATGTTCTCCATTTTAAGGTGTGCTTTGAGCGAGTGCATTTTTAGATTTATACTTCTAGCATTGAGCAGCATGAGCCTCAGATTGCATTTGTTTGAAGCTGTTATGGTGGTAATTTATCTGGCACTATAGGGGTGGGAAAAGCCATGGCCAGTATCCGGAAGCCCAGGGGTGACAGATGCAGGCCATCTCTGGCAAAGCATTGAGGTCTGTCAGTCATGCCATCCCAGGCAGACAGATACTGGATCCCCTTAGAGTGATACCAGAAACTTAGCCAATTGTTAAAATCAATCATTTTCTGTTTGTACTGTGGTATCATTCTGGGTGATGGTAGGATGCTGCTCAGAGTTAGGATCATACCTGCCTGGGCTGCATAATCCGAGAGCTACTCCATGTCTCTTTTCATGTAGTCCAGGGAGGTATGTCTCAGGTCATTCATACCCACATGTACAATGACTGACTCATATTTGTACCTGTTGTTGAGGGACCTGAGTGCATGGATTATGTGGTGGATCCTGGCACCTGACAGGCTGCTGACTGTTACTTTCTCCTTATTCAACCTAGTGAGTGGGACATCAGTGTGCCTCACTATCAAGTCACCTATGACTAGTGTGTTGGGCGTGCTGCTTTGCCTTAGGAGCTTTGGTTGAGTGGCATACTGTTTAGTAGAATTATGTGTCTCGTGATTAGTGCTGTGTTGTGGTGGTTGAGTGCATTTCTACCTTGGAGGTCTCTTCCGTTTAGGTAGATTTTTATTGAGAACCTCCATGAAAGTGGGTGTGTGGTTTGTGTTTTTATGTGAAATCAGTGCTGGTGTGTGTTCTGGAGGGCAATGTATTCCATGTGGTGTGGTGCAAGAGTTGACCTTCTCCTCTTGACCAGCTATTCCGGTCTTGGCTGGAGAGTCCAATTTAGATATATAAGTGGATCTCTTGGAAGTCTGAGTGTTGGGAGGTAAGAGGAGAGGGTTGTCGGTGTACATGAGGCAGTTGTTACATTGCCTCAGGATGCCCAAGTTCACCAGGTTAATAGGAGAAAACACAGGGAAATGACCTTTAGATATGCCATGTGTACTGGAAAGGTATAAATTGTCTTGTGATTCAATTGACTTGCATTTCCTTTGATCCTATGAGATGTTATTTCCAATAATTATTTTATATTATAGAAAATCCTCTTAGACCTGAGATTTGTGCCTGGCATACACTGCTGTTAATTCTCTGTATCTCAGGCAATATAAGTATTTCACATTGTTTTGTCAGCACAGATTTTCTATAAAGCACTTTGAAAACTTAGAGGCATGTATATCTCTAATGCCATTCTCCCTCTTTAACCTCTTTATTGCTTTACTTTAATGTAGAATGTATTTTTCATTTGATCAAATATTATTTTTCATTAATTAGCTAAATAATGCAAGCCATATTTGGGGTAATGCATTATCCATACAGTCATGTCCTTACCACACCTACTTTTTTCCCATTCCTCCCCTTCTGTCACTGTATTCTTTCAGTCACTGCTATCCCCCATCTACCAACTGCCTTGGCACTCTGATGAACTCAATAGAGTCATCTGCCCTTCATAGGTTCATAGATTAGTACTAAGCTAACTGCCCTTGCGAGCCATATTAAGCCTAGCCAATTATCCCTTGTGAGACTCAAACCCTGCACCTTGTGTTTATAAGGCACACACCTTAACCATTAGGCCACCCTCCCACCTTCAGAGTTACATTATTATGGTCTGTTCACTATGGTGAAGGCATCTCAGCCACAGATCCAAGATTAATACCTCCTTGGTCCATAGTTATCACTATCAAATAACTACCATTCTCTCCCCATTAAAATTTCTGTCTCCTCACCACTGGTGTTCACAGCTACTTTTCTCATCTACAACCTCCTTTTCTACTTGACTAACTTAATTTTCCCAACCTCAGCTCTTTGCATTTCCCTTCCAGCCTTATAAAACTCCTCTTTTACATTCTGACATATACTAAGTAACCAGCATCCAGCTAGTATTGTCTTGTATAGTTAGATATATTAAGAACATAACACATGCTTATAGCAAAAAATATGACATAGAGCATTTTAAAACCATTGTTTACTATTCTTCCCCACAGATTCTTTTATCTTGAGACAGTCCTCAGGAGTCCCTTCTTGTTGCCTTTCTCTTCTTATCAACAAGTCAAAGTTGTTATTCACTCCTCTGTTGCTCTATGAATCCCTCATGAGTCTTGCAGTAGGAAAGACTGCTTCACCTCAACTGTTTCTTGGTATTACTCTGTGTGCTGTACTAATTTTTCCAGGGATGTCTAGGTTTAAGGGTTAACTAAGAAAATCAACACAATAAATATATCATATTTTTACAAATTCCCTCTCTTAAAGTCTCTTCCATTGCTTCCCATCTCACTATCTTATTTGTCGCATCCTTCCAACCTTCTTCCTGAAATTCTTGTTTCAATGTCTTGCCTGTTTTCACTATACTTTTTATTTGTCCTTAATCTCCAGATACACTACTGCATCACACATCTATCCATTGTGCCCTTTCACTTATCTTATTGGTGATGTAATTCCAATCATCTTTCTACAAATTCCTGACTTTCTTTACTTAGACAACATTTTTTATTGTTTCTACTTAACCTTTGTCTTTCCACTTAGTACAGTTCTTCCTTTAATCAACTGAAGTGCATTGGCTTAAAAATAGCAAACACTTCACAAGCAAACTTGCAGTGATGAATGTGGACATTCCAAATACAGTATCAAAACTATAAATAAAAAATACCTTTATGTTTTAATGTGCTTTCTAGCATGTGTATCTTTGATCCATTTCTATTAATGTTCTTGTTCACTGTTTCATGACCGTTTCCCCTATTTTCGATGTATTTTTAAGTTGCAATATTTTCTGTAAAATCCTGTTTCCTTCATCTGTTTTTTTCAACACTTTTTGCTCCCACTCCATCATGCAGTATATACACTGATGCATTTCCATTCTCCAGTGCATTTCTGATTCAATGTCACTCCTTTGTTCTTCATATGGAAACCAAGACTGACCTAATGTTCCTCTAAATATCCAATCATGTACAGCCCACCTACATCACACTGTTCATATACTTGCTCCAAGACTGTTTTCGGGAGACCTCCTTCAGCACATTCCTCAGCACTGCTACATTTCCCACAATAACCCTTATTTTCTTGCAGAGTCCCTTCTTCTTGTATAATAAATGATGTTGGCACACCCAGTGCCCAGTCCTGTACTCCTTATATCCACTGCACGATGCTGCTTTGCAGCACTTACCAGTTACTATTTTTCCTAATGTTAATGTGCCTGTGCTGCTTTGAGTCCACTGAATGCTGGCTATATCATTGTGTCCCCCCCCCCCCCGGATATTAGCACTGTTACAACAATGATTGCCACCTATCAGTGGTTGAAGCAGGACTGGCCTGTGATGGGTTCAATGTACCCAAGAAAATGCAGTACACAAAGGCAAATTTCATCATAAGTAGATAAATTTGCTTCATTCATGGTGAAGTGATAATTTGTAGTGATACGCACCAATGTAATTTGCCTTTATTAAAAATACTACAAAAGTGTAGCTAGGTCTAGGTGAAACTATAGTACCATTAAATTTAAGTAAAGGGAGATTCCTGAAGATTGGAGGTATACACTTGTCAAACCCATCTTTAAGGAAAAGGGACATAAGATAAACTCAGTGTCATATAGACACATAACTTTATTTTCTTGTTGTGGAAAATGATGGAGAAGGTCATTTGGATAAATTATTGGTCAGAACTGGAAAGGATGGGATTTGAAACTATATATAAACCTGCACATGTTTTAAATAGCTCTATAACCACCAGTAACATGTTTGATAATAATAGAATAACAGCTATAAATGAAAAAGTGTGCTGTGATGTCATTTATATAGACTTAACTTTAGCCTTTAATAAGGTTATACACAAAACACAGATAAGTTAGAACTACTAGGTGTTAATGTAATCTTAATATGATGAATATTTGCATGATTTAAAATTGGACATGGCAAGTATCATACAGCAATTAGACAAGTTAAATTCTAGGTTACGGTCTGAGTATCTAACAGGACTCTGTCCTAGTCCTATACTTGTTTGGGTTGTATCTTTCAGCTCCATCTTTTTCATCTGAGGTGTTCTATAGTCTATATGCAGATGACTTGAAAATGGGTAGACAGATTGCAGCTTTTACAGACAGGGCATGTCATTAAAATAATTTGACTGCTTTGACCATTAGGGCACAGGAGAATAATATGCTGATAAATATGTCAATAAGCCTATGAGATTTGGAAGACATAGACTGAAAGGTGAATGATTAAAATAGCACATGGTGATTGAAACTGTTTATTTATTTAAGGACCTGAGTATATGAGTAGATCTAGATAGGAAATAAACAATGATGAACTCATTGTTTGCAAGTTACATCAGACCCAAACTAGAGTATGGAATAATAAGACTATGGAAACGTTATAAGAAAACTAACAATTGAATGACAGCAGCAGAAATATACTTACTGTCTCTTCTATATTATTATTATACTATCTACTCTCATCTCTCTTGACTGAACATTCATTCTAAACTCCATCAATGCCAATGCTGCAGCCAAATTTCTCACTTCCACTGTTCAAATACTACAAAACAGCTGCTTCTCAGTAACTAATCGATTGCATAAACTCAGAAGGAATGACTGGTTCATCACCAAACTGAAAACACTATTAAAATTAAGAGATGAGGCCTAGCACTCATGAAAAGCAAACCCCGGTCCAGAATCATAGCAAAGTTTAAACAATTTAAGAATCTGGTTAAGCAAGCCATAAGATGTCATACAGGTCACACATTGAAATTCAGCAGTTACTTCCTACTAAATAACCCTGATTCTTTTGTAAAGAAGTAGTCTGTTTAACTGTGAAGAACACTTCAGAAGCCCAATAGAACACCATGTCAAGGTTGACTCATACAGAATTTCTCATGCAGTTCTACAACCTGCCGACTGTATCCAATAAGATTTCTTGTCCACCCACCCTCCAAATCCTTCTGCTTATACTACACCTCTTTACCTCAAAATCCTAAGTACAAAAGACATAAAAATGGCCCTAGAACAAATGTATAATGATAGTCTGCCTGGTACCAACAACGTTCATCTACCACTGTAGGGGAATTTATTTCTACTCCCCTCAAACACATTTTCAATCTGTGTTTAACCCAAAGCACAGTGACAAATATTTAGAAATCAACAACAGTGATCTCTCTTCCTAAATAAACCAGCTCCTCCCACACCTCACATTACTGCCTCATCTCCATCCTCCACACCCTAGGAAAACTCCTAGAAAAACACATATACTCCCAGCTCACACAATTCAGCAGTAAATACTCACTTCACTCATATAACCACATAGATTCTGATCAGGGTAAAGCACTATGACAGCAATTTGGACCATGACTGATGAAATCTTACTACCAATGGATAGAGGGCAGCTCACATGCACCAAAGCCTTAAGCCTGGAGCTACCCACTCTTATTACACCACCTCTAGACATAGGAATCAGTCAAGATACTATTTCCAGGTTCAGTAACTTTGTGCTCAAATTGTCTTCTATCTTTCTCATACCTCCACACTCAAAAAGGTGTGCTTTATGGCTCAGTCTTGGCTCACCTCCTTTTCCCCATCTATATTAACAAACTTCCTCTTGATCTTCTTCATCTACCGTTATTTCTTTATTCAGATAACATGGCCCCATACCAATCAAATCAATGAACTTCACTGCTTCAAAAAGAGCTCCAAACTGACTTCTCCTCTTTCATCCAGTAGATCAATAATAAACGACTACTACTTAACTCCACCAAAACTAAGTCCATCAAAACAAACAAAAAGCTTGTAAAATAACTTTCCCATTATACATGCTTGATCATCAAAGCACTGTCTTAGAAAATGCCACCTTCTTTAAACAGAGCAATAGCTGCCTCATCTAGCTCTACCCACCCCAGAGCCCGTTAAGTGAAGAGTAAATAAATAAATAAATAAATAAATAAAAACAAAACAAAATCCTTGTGCTAAGGCTGAATGATGACACAATGTAGATAATCTTCTTTATTTAAACAAGAGATTATGTCTGAAGAAGCAATGGGATACATTGCGAAAGCGCTCACATCTCTTGTTTAAATAAAGAAGATTATCTACATCGTGTCATCGTTCAGCCTTAGCACAAGGATTTTGTTTTATTGCTATTTGCATTTTGCTGGTGCTTTGGCGTTCGTCCAGAGGGTATCAATTGGTGTTTTGTTTGTGAAATAAATAAATAAAAGTATTTGAAAAAATAATTATTTTTATTGCAGAAAAATCAGCAAAAAAAAAAATTCTTAATTGTGCAAAGCTGATAGCTGATATGTAGATTTGTACCAATTGATTTTCTACATCCAGATACATGCCCTTTAAGTTATTTGAGAGAAAAAAAACTTTCTTAAAAGTTCTACAAGCTAATTAGTTTGCAACATGCAATGCACAAAAGTATGCAAGAACTGCACCTATCAATCACACCCTTATACACTTTGCACCTAGGATGACTGAACCCTTTACCCCCACCTTTGCTACACTCCTGCATTTAAGTACATAGGCATCTTGATAGACTCAACTCTAAATTTCACTCTCCATCATGACAAAACTAAATAAAAATTTAACAAACTTCAATTTCGGGCCAACAAAATCTCCCGTTACTCTCCAGAGCAACCAGAACAGCAATAGGCAAAGGCATCCTTCTTACCCAACTCAAATATAGCCTTCCTTTAATGGCACCAGCTTCCAAAATTAACATCAAACACATTTAAGCTGTGGCAAACCATAACTGCAGGTTTATAATCCTTTAACCAAAGCTGGAACATCACCGCATAACCCTTGAAAAAGCAAACTGACTTCCAGTCCAACAAAGATGACAACTTTTACTAGGCTGTCTATTATTCAAACTTCTTAACAACCAAGCCTTTTTTTCTCATTTAGCAGCTAAACTTACAAGAACCCCCCCCCCAACATAAAACCTTAGGATTCACAGTAGCCCTGCCCTTTTCTTTCAACCTCCCAACACCAAGCTACATTACACAGACAGAGTTTCTCTATTCTTGGTCCCAAACTCTGGGAATCTCTTCTGTCCTGCTTTATAGAATCAGCACCCTACTCTCATTTCTGCTCACACACAGAAACACACCTTATACAAGCAGCCAAATGCAAATGCCACCCTTCTGATAATACTATTTAATCACCTCAGTACATCTGAACCCTATACTTCTCTTCTGTATACTGTCCTGTACCCATTCACAAAACCATGCATATCCATTACAGCTGTATATATGTATAAAAACCTGTATGTGTATATATATATATATATATATATATATATATATATATATATATATATGTATGTATATATATATATATATATATATATATATATATATATATGATATACTAGTCACATACAATTGTATAATTACGCTGTTCTCTGTTCTCACTGTATTTTGCTTTTAAACACTTTTTCTCATGTTTTTGCTATTAAATAATTTTACAACTTTTGCAGTTTTTACCCAGGCTAAAACTGAAATTGGCCAGCTGTGATCATCGCTCTGCTCTGGTTAACAATTTTTAATAAATATATGAACAAAATAAAATGCCAGGTGCATCCATGGATGTCAGTATTTACACTATCATGAAAGGTTAAAATATCTGAACTTGTACAGTGATTCATACAAATATTTATAAGGAGTCCTTATTTAGGTATATAGGACATTTAGAGATAAATACCTCTGGGAATGTTTGGGGTTATCAAAGAGTACTTGACAATTATCTGATCATCTGTGTAGGAGATTATATGGGAATGAGAGATATACAAATTGGTTCTCTGAGAAAGTAGCTGATACATGGAATAGACTACCAGATTATATTAGTGAAAGCACTAGTTTAGATATTCTTAAGAACAATTGTCTTGGTATATTGGCAGGCTAGGAGGGTGTTATTTCCCATGCCTGAAATATTTGTATGTAAGAGGACAGCCACTCTGGGCACAATGTGTCACATGGCATGATTGATAGAAGCTGATCAGTGGGAGAGCAGTACCAGAATTCAGTTTCTGAATGATGGCAGTGTATTTGCAGTCAGAGCTGAAGCAAAATCACTTTTTTAAGAATTAAAACCGTGTTTTTTTTAAATGCATAGCAGAATTAAACTGACATAAAATAAAATAAAGCAAATAGTCAGTGGGAAAGTTAGACTGAGATATTGCAGAGTACTGAAGTGTCACAAAAAGAGGAAAGGAAGAAATTAAAAAACATACTCAAACTGAACATGATAGAAGAATTACAGAATGATAAGAGCAGTCAAGGAGTGCTATTTCCTGAACTCGATAGACGTATTAGATTCTGTAATGACTTTTGGAAACAGAATAGCATTGCAAAGTTTGATACCTGTCCCATCCCCAGAACTGTGTTGACAGAGAGTATAGGAAAAGCCTTGACAAACTGGACTTGATGAACAGACACTGGCAGATAAAACTTACCCCCTCTCCCAAAAAGAAAACAACTTTTGTAACCCCATATTGTCTGTTTCAGTCCTCAGTGTTACATTTTGGCCTACATGGAGCCAAAGCCACCTTTCAAAAGATGATGGGTACAATATTAAGATATGTAGCTACATACCTAGACAATGTTATCATTCAATAGGTAGCTACACACATAGATGCTGTTATCATTTATATGTATCTACATACATAGATGACATTATCATTCGTATGTAGCTGCATACCTAGATGATGTTATCATTTATATTTAGCTGCATACCTAGATGATGTTATCATTCATAGGTAGCTACATACATAGATGCCATTATCATTCATATGTAGCTGCATACCTAGAAGATGTTATAATTTATATGTAACTACATACATAGATGATATCATTCATATGTAGATACATGCATAGATGATGTTATCATTCATTTAGTTGACTGCAAGTCTCACTTACCAAAACTGCAGACTGTTTTAGAATCTATAAGACAGCCAGGTTTGACTGTAAATGCTAAGAAAAGCAAATTGGGCATGATGGAAGCAAGCCTTTTAGGTTTTTTAATGGAAGATATATTCAGGGGTATGAGGTATGACATCTTGTACTGTAGGTGAAGTTGATATGACAAAATAGCTTTGTGACTTTTGTGACTCTGAAGAGGACAATTGTAATCAACATGTTACACAAATGTGTGCAGCGCTCATTGTTAATAGTGTCACCCATACTGGGCCAGAATATATAGCAAACTTAGTTGCCGACAAATTCATCTCCAACTTTACCACTCTTTCCCCCTCATCCTTCCTTTAGGAAATACCATCAAATATAATTCCCATTGCTATCACTAGGGAACAGGTCCTTAATGCTCTCTCTAAGACCATAAATACTGTATCAATGGGCCCAGGCGATATCCCAGGATGCCTTCTAAATAACATGAAATATGACCTATCAAACCTTCTGAAATTGCTATTAAATTGCTATTTAACTGTAGTCTCCATGCAAGCTTCATGTCTCATGAATAGAGAACAGCAACAGTCATCCCTCTGCACAAAGGTGGGCTATGTACAGACCCTGGAAACTACAGACCCATAAGTCTCACTAATCTTATATGCAAAGCCATAGAAATAATTATCATGGAAATGAACAATAATGACACTGGAAATCTCCAGACATTGGATCCAACCCTATTTGGTTTCATTAAGGGCAGGTCATGCCTACTCAACCACATGGACTTCTTTGAGAAGGTCACTAAAGCAATGGATGAGGGCAAAATGGTTCATACTGCCTACTTTGATTTGGCCAAAGCATTTGACACAATGCCTCACTTGGGCATTGTTGAAAAACTCAAGAGTTTAGTTATAAACCCTTATGTTACTCAGTGGATAGCCAGCTGGCTCACAGACAGATCCCAGGAAGTTAGAATTGGGGAGTCCACCTCTACAAAGAGGCCAGTCACAAGCTGAATCCCTCAGGGATCAGTTCTGGGACTGCTCCTTTTTGAAATTTATTTCACTTATGACAAGGCCAATGTCACTGGCTTCTGGCAAAATTTGCAGATGATTGTATATTAGGAGTTGTCATTGAACCCATGTACACATATGTTCTCCTGAAAGGGCTGACAAAAATAAACAACTGGTGTCAGAGTCAAAGACTAAAATGAAATGCCCAAGAAATGGATAACAGTATCCTTGAGGAAGTCATCCACCCCTCTCAACTATCATATTAACCGCACACCCCAACAGTTGACCCAGTAGTCAGGGACTTGGGGACACACATAGACAGCAATCCAGCCTTTGACAATCACCTGTTTAAAGCAGTGAGGAAATCATTCTATGTTGTTCAACTTATAAACAAAAGTATGGCATCTAGGTCCAATGAATTCATTATTCCTCTGTATTTGGCATTCATTAGACCTGTCATTGAGTACAATGACTCCTTTGGTATGTACCTAACCAGGCATATCCAACAACTGGAACGCCCACAAAGTTTTCTTACTAAAAGAATACAGGGTGTATGTAACATGTCTTATGCAAAGTGCCTCAAGGCCTTTTCTCTGTATTCTGTCCCCTACAGGCTCTTGAGGGAAGATCTATGCCTGGCATACAAGGCATTGTCAGACCCACTTCTGATGGACCTCCTGAATATTTGCAAAACAAACAGCACCAAAATTACCCATTCTCCTGAGTTAAACCTTGCCTGTGGTAAAAATATGACCCGCTGGAGAGATAGTTATATATATCCCAGAGGCTACCATTTCTCTGGAATAGGCTCCCAATCCAAGTGAAGCAGAATTCCTCCCTAACCCAATTCAAGTATAACTTGGACAATTGGATGGGGAATAGGAAACTTTTTCCTGGCTTTGCACCTATGTCTCTAATTGATACAGACGGCCTGTAAATGGTTCATCTCCCAGGCCACTGCTTGTAAACGTTTCATCTCCCAAGCCCCTAATTACACTTATCAAGCGCACTAGACCTTGTCAGAGATTTGGAATGCATGGCTAGGCTTAAAAAGGCTTGTGTGGTCATTATCCTAGTAAACACCCATGAACCTAAGAACCCATGTTCTATATTGGAGTAATTTGTTTCCATTTTTGTTTTCAGCTTGATTTACAAATGGTGATAATAAGCAGAAGAGAAAAATGTACAGTTGTTGACATTCTTGACTGCTAACAGACTGTAAGTGTTGCTGCAAGTTGCTGAAACCATTCATTCTCTTTTCTCTTTCCTAGCTTTTTCGTACCACCTTTAGTCAGTTGAAAAGTAAAAGTAATGTAGAGTTTAATGTAGAGCAAAAATGATATGCACTGTTTTTAAATGACAATTTTTTTAAATAATATAAAATCTGCTTCATTTGGTAGTATTTCTTATAGTGTTTGTGAAAGCAAAGAAAATTACTTTTTATCATGGGAAAATGCTTTCATTTTGCCATCTTTTTTTTCCTTTGGCTCATGTAAAATTAGTTTTTGTGGTTTAGTAGCACTTCTAGCAGCACTCATGAAAAAGGGTTATCTTTTTGTCAAGAGAAAATGTTGTATGCTGCTTCCATGAAATCATTCTAAATGCTGTATATTCCTTTCTAGCATCATAATATGAAAAGTGAGAATATCTTATCATATCTCAGGTGGCAGAATTGTGGAAATAGAAATTTAGGACAAGAGCCTAGGCAAGAAAATTTCAGGGCAGCTAAAGGAAATAAATTTCATATAGGGCCATGAAAATATTTAAAAAGTTTGGTGATGTAAAAAAAATGCAGTCACAAATCCTAGCAATTGAACTAGTATTTTTAATCAAATGCAAAATGTTATATGTTGCTTCTGCATGTGAGCTACAAAATCCTGTACCCTGCTTCACAATGATCATAAAATGCAATGAAGTATATAAATGTTTTATCTCAGCCTGATAAAGTAAATTTCAACTGTCTGTTTTCATTTATATCATTTAGAATGAAGTATAAGCATTTTGTACAGAGATAAATAATGTAGTTTGTCTTACCATAGTTTTGTAAACATGTAACATTGGTTTCTTTCTTTGTAGTTCTTTGGCAGTGTTTCAGAAAGCAAGCAAAACTAAAATGCTGATTGCTGCTTTGTCAGGATAATTTTTACCCACAAATCTTTAACCACTAATTCTCCATTGCCACTCTCTCACAATCTCCCAGTTGCTCTATTTCCCACTGAGAATGCAATCAGGTATCTGAAAGAATTATAAAATCATTTTTTGACCACTGCAAAATTATAATATGCTGGCATTCACATGTAATGCTGTTGGCATGTCTAGATAAAATGGTGTTGCGGGATAAAGCCCTGACAACTGCCCAGTAGAACTCTATTTGATTAGCATCTCAGGACAAACTAGCAGGGAGGGATGGGCATGCCCTATTAGGGGAAGGTATTCAATGATGACACTCATTAAAGGGAGGCATGGTCCAAAAAGGGAAACTGCTCTCAGAAGAAATCCAAGAACAGGGGGGTGGGGAATGGACAAATAGGTAGGGCATATAAAATGCCCCTCCCCCAATGGATTCAAGTACAGAGGGCTAAGTACCCAGGCCACCCTTAGGATCCACAACTGGCCAAAGCAACACTGGGGGCCAGGAGGATGGCTGGTAGACCCAGAGTGGAACTGGGGCACTGAAGGTAAGGCTGGTAAATTGTCGTCCTAGTGGACCAAAACAATTTAAAAATATTTAAAGCATACCTGTCATGTTTGTACTAGAATTCAGTTCCAAACTACATTGCCTTCATCCTGTTTTCACTATGACCTAGATGCAAAGTTTATGGGTACACGTCAATCTATCAATGACCAATCAAGCGAAAACTATATTTGCTAGAATATGTCTTTAAAGACTTTTCTGAAAGCTGTAAGTAAAAATTAACTATTTTTTTCATAGGGGGCAGAGTCACATCACACATCATTTGCAAGGAAAATTGCTTCTCTACAGATTCTGACTTTGAAGCATTTTAAAGTAATGGATATATTAACTTTGTAGTCACACATAACTTGCTACTACAAAACAATGTTCAAATGGCTGATTTTCAAATAAAAATATGAACTTCAAAGTTTGCAGCTTCTATAATGTTTCTAAATGCAGTGTGTTTTCTTTTTTGTGACATGCAGCATAGTGTAAGCAGCTTAGGTAACAGCAGTGTCACTGGGTTGGACGCTAATGGACTGTTGTATATTTTGTTTATTTCCCAAAGGACCTCAGATTTAACTTGCTGAGACAGAGATGCAGCTTACAGTCCCCTTACACAAACATAACATTTCACAAGTATGTATTCATTTTCTCTTTCTTTGGACAGTCTTCATAATTATGCCTGCTACTACAGCTGGCAACCCAGTAATATAGTCAGCTTACATCACAAACATTTGCACTGGGTTTAGAGAAAGAAAGGAACTATCTTCAGTTTTTTTTTTTACCAGGATCTCACATGACATTGGATGTGAAGCAAAGTTTGCCAACCCGATGCTTTAGTTAAAACAACCATCTTTTACTATTCATTTTCTGTTCTTCCTCATCATGTCTTCTCATTTTCCTGCAGTAAGACAAATTAAACCTTGTATACAAACAATACACCCCCCCCCACACACACACACACACACTCCCACACACTCAACACTCAAAAAACAAGGTCCAAAGCAGATATTATTTTCTACTATTGATAATGGCATTGTTTTCCTTTTGCAGCAGTGTGGTTTCAAGTCCCAGTCTGTTTTTAGCCCAGACTTCATGGCAGCCTGCAGCAACTCTGCAGTGAATTAATATCCATAATTTATTTATGTATTTGTTTATTTGTTTATTGTTAGCATTAATGGGTTTCTATGGTGCAACAGAGCATATGCAACATCTGAAATGCATTTAAAGTGTTGGCCTGTTATTAACAGTTCAAGTTTACATTCTGACAGCTAGGCCATCAAATTGTTTCATGGAGTTATCTTTTGTCAATTAAGGTGAGGTGTTATGGGGAAAGCTGACCTAGCCAATGTTGTGCTTCCTTTCTTTGAAGAATAGTGAACATATTCATTGATGAATGGGAACACGTAACAAGGACTGATGTTAACACTACTCACTAGAAGCTAAATAAATTTCAGACAATGCATATGCATGTACTATGCTGAATTGTAAAGACCATCTGTAACTTCTAGCCTTTCCCCATAGCTAAATAGAAAAAAATGGATCTTCACGGGTATCCTTCTCCCTCACACCTTGAGTACTGACAACAAAATCTCTGCCTGATGGCTAGTCATACAGCAAAACAAGAATGGCAATAAAAGAAAGGGACTTGCAGAGATCGTTTTAAGCAGTTTCAGAATATTTAGAATATAATATTGTAACTTGGTAGCCATAGTAGTCATAGATTTGTCATATATTGGTTTATATTTCACAGATTCACAGGCATTGTGTTATTACTAGTTTGAGAACCACACAAACAAAAGTGGTGAATTAAACGTTTGTACGCTAAAACAGCTAATTCATCTCCTTGCGCTTTTGTGTGGTTCTTGTTATTTTTGGTTTTTAATAGTTTACCACATATTGGAACGGTCTAATATAATTTTTGATCTTATTACTAGTTCATTCCAGCCTGTACAATTACAGTGTCCTTGGCCTGACAACAGGCTCATTCTCTATATACCACTACTGTTGCAGAAGCTCACTCTTTTACCGTTTACATGCAGTGAAGACACAGTTCTTAATTTAAGTACTAAACATAATCAGCAGTGCATGACCCTTTTTCATTTCCTTTGCATTAGTAGCGTTGAGTCAAGAATGACTTTGGCTGGAGATAAGAATATACACAGTCATGTACAGTTATATAAGACACCTCTCACCTCCCTGTTAGGCAAACAGTATGTAATTCAAAACTGATGATGCTGACTTAGAAATAAACTCTACATGGGCATAATTAGGAGCAGGTGTTGCAACAAGATAAAGCTGAGAGTCGTTGTTTCATCCACGGCTATGTAGTCACTTTGTATAGGGTCAGAGACCTGCCTCAAACTCAGGGGTAAAATTACTATACCAAATTAGTGCTGTAGAATAAGCCTTGTTCTGGTAGTGCCTTACCAAAGGCATTTTTGTTATTATTCAGAGAGGCTTTTCAGAATGCACAAAAGCACTGTCACCTTTAATATTATTTGAAATTGGTTCATTCTTTTTTCTTTCCCGTAATGAAAAGAAATATGAAAAATCATAATTTTAAAACATTGCAGGATGAGAGTGATTTTTTTTTCTTGTGAAAAGGACCTGTACTACTTAATTGTGTTTTCACAATTGGCTGCATGTTTTACGAACAATTATATTTTTTACCTAATAAATGGATTTTTAAAACAAAATTCTATCATGTAGGGCTTTTTTAACATTCACAAATCAAAATGATATAGTATAAAATTAACCATATTAACTTAATACTTTCATCTCAACTTGTAGCATATTTACAAATATTCTGATACCTCTCGATAAGTATTGTGTTCTCATGCTATGTTTGCTAATTTTCAAATTGCAATGCTCTCAGATAAGAAGAAATACTTTAACAGAGCTCAGTGAAATCCGTATAGAAATTCAAATATATTACTTTGGTTGAAGCTGTGAACTTGATTTATCATTACTTTGTGATCAGTATACACAATGAGCAACGTCCGATGTATCAATGCAAGAAAAACATAACGACATATTTAGTTGTTGTGTTGATTATGGTTCTGTTCTTTTTCTTTTGAATATCAACTTTTCATTTTTTTCATAACCATGCAGTTTAATACACAGCCTTCTGTTAAAATAATATCAAAGCTGTACAGAGGCTTAAAATTATTTATGCGAACATGACTTCAAATAGCAAATAAGAGATTATAGCAATAACCCACGCGTGTGTAGGTAATGCGGGATTTAACCACGGTTGGCGTGGTTTGGTCCCAAGGGCGAAGCATGAGGGACCAAACAAAGATAACAGTGGTTAAATCCTGCATTACCCACACCCAGAAGTGGGTTATTGCTATTATACAATGACATTATTTAAGAAAAGAAATAATTACTTTTCTTAAATAATGGCATTGTATAATGACTCTTTGCTGCCCTTCCGCAGCTGTCTGGTATTCCGCGGCAGTTCTGATGTACTGCGCATGCCTACGCAGTACATCAGAGCTGTGGGCAAAATCAACAGAGAACGCAAGATCTCCATTGCTTTTTACTGTTTTGCTATGTTAAATGGGTTTAACATAGCGAGACAGCTTTAAAATAAGCAACAGAGATCTCCGTTACTTATTTTAAAGCTGTCTCTCTATGTTAAACCCATTTAATATAGCGAGACAGGTTTAAAAAAAAAAGCAACGGAGATCGCAAGATCTCTGTTGCTTTTTACACACTGTGTCACTATGTTAAAGGAGTTTAACATAGCAAGACAGCTTTAAAAAAGCAACGGAGATCTGCGTTGCTTTTTTTAAACCTGTATCGCTATGTTAAACTCTTTTAACATAGCGAGACAGTGTTTTATACTAACAGAAAAAGTCCGGGCGACCGGACCTTTTTCCGTTAGTATATTGAGGGATTTACAACGGGCATGCTGGTTGGGCTGGCCAATCAGCGTGCATGTTTTAGAGGAAGAATTGTATAATCTGAAATAAATAATGTTTGCCTATTATTCCATTCATGCTTTGATCTGAAAAGCAAGACTTCATGAATTTAAGTTGTGGCTTCTTTAGCATTGTATATAAATGAACTAACCAGCACAGACAGCTTCACACTTTTTTTTTTTCAGCAGAACTGGGAAACTGCAAAATCAGCTTACTATAACTCACGGTGGTGGTGCTGTGGTAGCGTTGTCGCCTCGCAGTAAGACGCTGTCCGGTTTGATTCTCAGCTAGAGTGTCTTCTGCGTGGAGACATGCGTAAATGGGCGTACCTTCATTGAAGGTTGTGCATCAGGCCTGGCAAGCCGGTACGTAAAAATCAACTGCCAATCATTAGCAGACCAGAGTTCTGCTGTGGCGACTCCTAACTGGGAAAAGCTGAAAGACACAAACAAATAATGGTGTATTAGTCAGCATTCATTATTAGTTCCTGCAACTCAAAGAAAATGAAAAGACAAGCAACTCCTTTCTTAAATGCATATTTTTTATACTGTAGATCAGAATCTGAAAGTCTTTTCTAGGTTTATAAACTTAAAGTTGATATGGTCTTATTGTTTAGGATACCCATGACTTTGTTTTGTAACTGCTTTTATAAACATGCACAAGAACTGTTGCATACATTGCAAGTTGACAGCTGAAAAAAGCCATGTGGACAAGCATTCAAATGGAGATTTCTCTGAGTATACATACAAAATTATTACAAAGAAGATGAATAATTAAATGCAATAATAACAAATGTTTAAAGATATTAATGCAAGGACTGGCAAGTAAATTCATTATAAAAATATTTGAGAAGAAAAATAAATCTAAAGAAAAGAAAATCAAAGGACACCTGTAAAACACGTTATGCAACTACTAAACCTGCTAGTGAAATATGACGTAATAATTTTAAAAAGGGATGAAAAAAACTGAACGCTATACATACAGAGGAAGTTCAAATATTTTGGATTAGGACTATTTAATAACAACTCAACAACTGAAAGGGAGGTGAAGTCTAGAAATAGTAACTATATCAAAGAGTAACCAATTTCTATGGGAATGGAACCAGAAATTAGGGGGTACCTAGATAAAAGTAGATTTTTTGGGGGGAGAATGGTCCATGAGCTGTATGGGTCTTGTAATAGGTTGCATTCTGTCTGGATTCGGCAAAAGTATGGTAAGGCGATGAAGAAACTGGAACATAGATAGGAAAAGGATGAGGGAATAACATTTACTAAAAAAGCATGGTTTAATGCCATAAAAAAGAATAGGAAATTATAAATCTTAATATGTTGGGACCAGCATTTAAGATTGTTGCCTAAATGATCAAGAACACCAGTGGAAGTACAAAGGATTTCTGATATGGATGAAAGGAAATTATAGAGATACTGTACAGAAGCAAGAAGTATACATATGTTTTTGGCTTCTACTACTGTCAAAAGATGTTGGAAGGATATTATACAAAAGTAGAGAAATATATTTTAAGACATGTCCCAAGGACTTAGAATTCTGCTTGTTTTTATACTGGTGAGAGGAAAGGTGATGAACAACTACTGAAATATCTATGAATCTCCTTTTTGGTGGATGTGTAAAAAGTCAAATTGCTAAGGCAGGTAGAGGAGAAATGGAGTGGAAGCTGTTAACTATAGCTTATAATGACATTCAGGCATATAACTATGTATTACGTGCACAAGAAAAAAGGGAAGTGGAAATAAGGGTCAGTAATGCTTAAAGGAGTCTTAATTATACATGCATATCAAACAGAATTTGTGGGGAGGAGGGTGAAGAATGGCTGATAATTTGATCAGGATGATGTTATAATGAGATCTGTACTGAAAAGAGGGATGAAGCTATCAATAGTTTCTTTAGATGCAGAAAAGGCCTTTGATAGAATAGTGTGGGAATACTTGTGGGGGTAATGCATGAGTCAGAGTTTTGAAATTAATAGATTTATATGTGCAAACTTTTTAAAAACAGAGTGACCGTGAGAATTAAAGTTACAGTAAGGCTACTGAGGTAAGAGAAAGCAAAGAAAGGCATAAGGCAAGGCTGTCCCCTTTCACCTCTGCTATTTGCCCTGTACTAAACGGTTAGCATGAGTTTTCAGAGAGTCCTTAGTTAAAGGTTATCAGTGGGGTGGAGGTCAACAACTGATACTGCTATGTGTCAATTATATTCTGTTAACATTAACATGACATGAGATTACTTAGAAAAAGTATATGAGCTACTGAATAGCTTTGTGAAGAAGATGGCTATTGGCTGAATAAAGATTAAAAAACAAGCCATGGCATAGGAACAGAGTGGGAAGACATCCCCAGAGGAGGACAGATTGAAATGTGGAAACAGGAAATAAAATGTCTGGGCATAAGGTTAAAGAGTACATTAGAAAAGACAATAGTGACATGCAATAGGGTGCATTGAAATGACAGGAAATTACTTCAAAACTGGAGAGCAATAACGCTAGCTCTAGATCAAAGAGTATAGGTTATCCAGACCTGGATTATGTCAGAATTCTTATACACAGGACACTTTTTCTGGAAACTGCCTGGACAGGATTTAAAAAAAAAAAGCAAAGTGACAGAAAGCACATACATGATGAAAAGAAACCTAGAGTAGCATGGGAGGTAAAATTAAGTCTAAAGTTCAAGGGGGCTTAGGAGTGCCAGATGTGAAGGAGACACTTCAGGCATACATAATAGCAAACATATTGAGGGTAACAGATGAGGAATATAAACCAAAACTGAGAGAGATGATCTGGAAAAGAGTGAAAAGCTGGAGGAGGAAAATGGGGGTCATGTTGGAAATACCAAACGTAGGACTGGAATTAAAGTGGACTAAAACGACACAAGACACCTTTAGTAAGCCCTGGCAAAGATCAAAATATGATGACTTGAAAGAGAGAATAACACCCATGGGAGAATGGGAGCAGATGAGGTAAATAAAGCCATGTTGTGGAGATGGAAGAACAAACAACAAAAGGTTCAGTTCCAGCTGCAAGTATCAATAGGAGGTATATTTGGAAAAAAATGGAGACATGATGGCCATGTGGGCTGCTATTTTTGTATTTAGCAGTACGGCTTACAGGTCCAGTTCTTTCATAGGATGACCTTATGGCCATGCATCTAAGCCTGTATCAGACATTTTGTTGCAGGCATGCTCTCTGCCAGCAATTCAAGCACTAACATAAGGATGGAGCTGCTGTGTTTAAGCACTTCAGCCAAACTCAATATTCACACTGAGTTCTCAGGTGGTTTCAGCACTATGCTTGTATGCTGCAAAACAAAGTATTTATGAAAATTATTAATCATTAAAAGTGTTCAGCATATATAGACCCTTGCACAAGTTCTCTTTCATGATATCAAACATGCTAACCATCTACCTCTCAACCTCTTAGCACTAGAAAGCCTAAAATAATGGTGGGACAAAGGCCCAAAAATAAGGAGAGAGTTTAAATAATGCTCTTATAAACTTAGGAAGTTTGTAGAATAACAGGGTTTGTGTTAGCATGGAGTTTCTGAAGAATATAAAGTCTGAAACTGAAATGTATACCATTATTTAATGACTGTGATCTTCACTGCTTTACCAGAAAAACACAAAGTTTTTTAACGGACAGATGAAAAATATGAGGCAAAAAATCTGGGCATTCTGTGAAAAACTGAACAGCTGAGTGGTATGACCATCAGTAATGACAACAGGCAATTTAATATTTTTCTACATCATTTTACTGTTTTCATTTTTGTTTAATTTTTACAAATTCAAATATACATGCAGCTCACAGAATCTCAACTTTCAACATTCAGCATATCATCAAATGCAGATACAATTCACATAAACTCTGTCCTCAACAGTCAGGCTGAAATGTATATTTTACCAAACCACTTTGCATTTTGCTACTGTTAATTCACCTCCATAACCCTATGCTAACAGGAAACAATAGGATACCATCTACCAGTGGCGGCTGGTGACTTCAAATCAAAGGGGGGCTGCAGGAGACAGCTGAATGGGTGGGGTCAAGGGGAAGGGGTGTGACCAACTAGAAAGGGGAGGGGCTATGCTCAAAACCACAAAAATTAACTTTAATTAAATACACTGCCTTGGGTGGCAAACCATCATTATGAGAGTCCAATCAAGACAAAAATAAGTGTAGAAGAATAAAAATATTTCAATGCATTGGCTGTATGACAGCTTACTTAATATCTAGATGGAAACAAAAGGTTGTGAGGCATGAAAAAATAAATTACTTTTTAAATACATTACTGGAATGCCAGTCAAAATCAAGTACAAGAAAAACCAGAAGCACTCAACTCAAACCACTTCTCCTTGCACTGCAGTTCTAATTATAATTTATATTCAGCTTTATTAAAGTACCAAGTAACATGCTGAAAGTAGAAATCTCTGTGATGCGCCCACTTGTAAAAATGTTTCTTATCCAAAAAAGACCTGATGCCTGACAACTATCTACTAGTTTCATGGGAAAACATGTAAGTAAAAAAATGAAAAGCAAACAAGATACATTGCTTAAAGGATTACTGTACAGGTTATGGACCACACATGATTGGCATTCTGTTTAGTTTACGGGTAAAGTCTGTAGAGATGACTGGAAGTCTCCAACAAGTGTAATGAGCTTTTTAAAATAATGGAATCCTGTCCTTTAATACCCAAGGCTTATACATTATCTAGTCAAGTATTCTCTGCATGGCAACAGCAGAAAGGCTTTCAATGTTGGCAATTCTTTAACAGTATGCTTATTAAAGCTTCCTTGCATCTTACGATCTCAGACAAGCTTACCTTATGGTCATTAAAGCATTGCTACTTAAACACAGAGCAACAGGCACTTTGAGTAATAAGCATAAATCAACAGTACAAAAATATGACAGAAACCAGACCTTTCTGCAAAATCAAGGACAGATGAAAAGCCACTGTAGTACTTGTGTCTACCTTGGATGGGGGGACACATTGCACATTTACACTGCATAACTACTCCTTGCCTTGCTTGGACACATCCAGAGTCACTACATGGTGGAATGGGGTGCAACAATGTCACAATTTGAAATGTCTCTGGCTGACTGTGATGGCCCTGACACATTTGTCATACCTCTCAACCTCAGAGCAAGAAATCTGGACAAAGCCATACACAGAAGTGGGACAAATGCCCAAAAATAAGGACAATTTTTAAATATTGCTCTCATAAACTTAGAAAGATAATAGAATAGGTCTTGCATTAGTATGACTTTTCTGAAGGGTATAAAATCTGAAACTCAAATGTCTGTCATTATTTTCTAACTTCAGTCTTTAGTGATTTGTCACTAATTTGCCAAAAAACACAATTTTATGAAAAAATGGACCAAATGTGATGCAAAAATATAAAATAGCCACACAATACAGCTGGGAACCTGTCAAAGAAGGGACACTTTAATATTAGTACTGCTAACTTGAGCAGCTGACAAAATAAAAGAATCGACATGCATTTCAAGTAATCTATAACTTTGATTATTACAGTTATTTCTTAATTGTAAACCCTCCATGTTTTCTTCCAAAATTGCTATTTTGCGGAGGGATTATTAGGGGGAAGAGCAACATTTTTTGCCAAAATCGGGGACAGTTGAGAGGTTGGCTATGCCTAATTCTATAAAGCAATTTATTTGCATGTACCTCTCAACCTGTTAATGCAATAAATCTGAACAAGGCCAAATATATTGGGGGAAAATATAAACAGTACTAAAAATTGCTCTTGTATAAATTGAGACAGTTGATAGAATAACAGTTCTTACTTTAGCATGCATTTTTCTGAAGGTTATGAAGTCTGAAACTCAGTGTATCATTATTTAGTGACTTAATTTCTAAATGATTTGCCAGAAAACTACAAATTTTATGAAGAACAAACCAAAAATAAGAAGCAAAAATCTATTCATTCTTTGAAAATCTGGACAGTTGGGAGGTATAGTTCACCTGGGCCTGTCTGAGTTTGCTGCCCTTCCCCCCTGACAAAATCATGGTTGAATGGAGCCTCTGCAGCCATTCCAATGAACCATTACTTGGCTATTTCACTCCATTTACCATAAACACTAATGTGCATACTGCTTTACTTCTATGATGAGTTGGACTTCATTTGAAAGTTTTATTTTGTATTTTACAGCACAAACACTAAGTCATCTACTAAACAAAGCAATGCGATCTCACAATGAAAACTTAGCATTAAAACTTCTCTGCCCTTGAAACTCACATTCATTGAAACAGCATTGAAACCCACATTCAAAGAAAATACATTTTGCCAGTGGCAGATAAAGATTAATTGTGTGCTGTTTTCAAATCATAGGCCCCTTGCATATGAAACATACATGTGCTCTTTGATGCACCTTCCTCATTGTACTAAATTATATTCCTTCTACAATATATTACTGTTGTTAGAGGGTGTTTTAAATTTGTTTTGAACATTTTTCCAGTAAGCAATGAAACAAAATGCATGCACCCATAATGACAAAACTGCCCAGTTCAGAACATTTATCATAAAAGTCTACTCAGACTTCCACAGTCCACCATTATCAGTAAATATACACAATTCTACAGTCCACCATTATCAGTAAATAAGCACAATTCTACAGTCCACCATTATCAGTAAATACGCACAATTCTGCAGTCCACCATTATCAGTAAATATGCACAATTCTACAGTCCATTATCAGTAAATATGCACAATTCTACAGTCCATTATCAGTAAATATGCACTATCTCTGAAGAATTAAAAGTCATCTAAATAATTCCACATTAAAGAAATCTGTAACTAATGAAGAGGTTGCTGCTAGCAAACACCTTTATATTTCATGGTTTCATCGAAAAATAAAGTGTCTGTTGCCCCTCAGGAATAAATTGCCTATATTACATTAAAAAAATGATAAGCTAGTAATATTGCAAGAGGAAATGGATGGCAAACTGATAACGGACTCATAGTTAGTATCTTCACCAAGGAGAACATTCTCAGTATGGCAGCATCCACCCCTTGTGGGAGTAGAACCCACAGCCTTCTGCATCAAAGGCAAGTACACAACCTGTTGTGCTATTAAGGCAAACCAGCTTCACTTAAGCAACACTAAACTTCTGTTCCCCTGCAGCTCTCAGCTTCTTGTAAAATCTACTCAATACTCAACTTCACAGCACAAGAAAACTGGAAAAAGCCAAAAGGTATTGGGTGGGGGGGGGTCAAAAGCCCAAAAACCAAGGACACAAACATTGCTTGTATAATCTCTAGAACCATACATTTTACTGCCAAGCTCCCTGTGCAAAACAGTCAGAGCAACATACCACTACGCCAAATCAGCTGCTTTGTAAAAGAGGAAGACTGAAACTTAAATGGCTATCATTTAGTGAATGCAGTTCTCACCATAACTGTCAACCTCTTAGTACAAAACGCCTGGACAAACCCAGTAAGGAGGGAATACAGCCCTCAAACATTCAGTGAATTCAGTTCTTGCCATAGCTGTCAACCTTAGCACAAAAAACCTGGACAAAACCAATAATGGGGGAATACAGTCCCAAAAAAAGGGACAAATTTCAAATATTCATCTTATAAACTTAGAAAATTGCTAGAATAAAAGGTTGTGTTACGGTTGTGTTACTATGTATTTTCTGAAGAACATGAAGTCTGAAATTCAAATGCCTGTCAATTTTACTGCTGACAGAACAAAAACAATTTTCAGCAGAGACCCAGGGAGAAATACTGTAGACACGTCTTTGTAAAATGCCAGGGCACCAGAGCAAATCCACACAAATACAGGGAGAAGATGCAGACTCCACACAGAAGGCACCCCAGCCAAGAATCAAACCAGAAAACCTATAGCTGTGAGGCAACAATACTAGCACTGCACCATCAAATATGCAAGGACTTAAACATTCAGAAACCTGAAGTCTGAAATTCAAATGCCTGTCAATTTTATTTAACATTTGTTAATCAGGACAGTCTGACTTGGAACAAAAAAAAAATTTCAGCAGAGGCCCAGGAAGAAATAATGCAGACATGTCTTTGTAACATGGGAGGACACAAAAGCAAACCCACACAAACACAGGGAGAAGATAAAGACCCCACAAAGAAGGCACCCCAGCCAAGAAGCAAACCTGAGAACCTGCAGCTGTGAGGCAACAATGCTACCACTCATCATCAAATATCAAGCATTGCGACATTTACAAACCACAGATATTATGAGGAACAGATCAGATCAAATAGGAGGCAAAAATCTGCAGTTTTTTATTTTACAAATGGTGGTGGGTAGGGAATTCAAGTCTTTAACACCTGCATACAAAGTACAGGGTTCAACCCTGAGGTATTCCCTACCACACACACACACACCTGTAGTAGCAAACCACAAAAACCAAATATACTGCACTGGGTGCCAAGCAGTCATTATGAGAGTCCAATCAAGACAAAATGAAGTGTAGAAGAATAAAAATATTTCAATGCATTGGCTGCATGATAGCTTAATATCTAGATGGAAACAAAAAAGGTTGTGAGGCATGAAAAAATAAATTACTTTTTTTAAAATACATTAATGGAATGCCAGTCAAAATCAAGTATAAGAAAAACAAGCAGCACTCAACTCAAACCACTTCTTGCACTACAGTTCTAATTATAATGTATATTCAGCTTTATTAAAGTAACAAGTAACATGCTGAAAGTAGAAATCTCTGATGCCCCCACTTGTAAAAATGTTCCTTATCCAAAAAAAGACCTGCTGCCTGACATCTACCTGTTTCATGGGGAAAACATGATCAAAGTAAAAAATGAAAAGCAAACAAGAAATAAGCTCAAGATACATTGCTTAAAAGGATTACTGTACAGGTTATGGACCATGATTGGCATTCGGTTTACGGGTAAAGCCTGCAGAGATGACTGGAAGTCTCCAAGTGTAATGAGACTCTTAAAATAATGTAATTCTGTCCTTTATTACAAATACTGGCATATGCATTTTTATACCCAAGGCTTATACATTATCTAGTTAAGTATTCTCTACATGGCAACAGAAAGGCTTTCAATGTTGGCAATTCTTTAACAGTATGCTTATTAAAGCTTACTTGCATCTTGTAATCTCAGCCAAGCTTACCTGATGGTCATTAAAGTATTGCTACTTAAACACAGAGCAACAGGCACTTTGAGTAATAAGCATAAATCAACAGTACAAAAAATATGACAGAAACCAGACCATTCTGTAAAAATCAAGGACAGATGAAAAGCCACTCTAGTACTTGTGTCTACCTTGGATGGATGGGATTCTCTGCACATTTACACTGCATAACTACTCCTTGCCTTGCTTCGACACATCCAGAGTCACTACATGGGGAAGTGGGGTGTAACAAGTATGTCACAGTTTGAAATGTCTCTGGCTGACTTGTGATGGCCCTGACACATTTGTCATACCTCTCAACCTCAGAGCAAGAAATCTGGACAAAGCCATACAAAGAAATGGGACAAAGGCCCAAAAATAAGGACAATTTTTAAAATATTGCTCTTATAAACTTAGAAAGCTAATAGAGGTCTTGCATTAGTATGAATTGTCTGAATGGTATGAAATCTGAAACTCAAATGTCTGTCATTATTTTCTAACTTCAGTCTTTAATTATTTGTCACTAATTTGCCAAAAAACACAATTTTATGAAAAATGGACCAAAATGTGATGTAAAAATATAAAATAGCAACACAATACAGCTGGGAACCTGTCAAAGAAGGGACACTTTAATATTAGTACTGCTAACTTGAGCAGCCGACAAAATAAAATATCTACATGCATTTCTGAAATAAAAGTAATCTGATTATTACAGTTATTTCTTAATTATAAACCCTCCATGTTTTCTTTCAAAATTGCTATTTTGCAGAGGGATCATTAGGGGAAGAGCAACATTTTGAGTCAAAAATCAGGGACAGTTCAGAGGTATGGCTATGCCTGATTCTATAAAGCAATTTATTTGCATGTACCTCTCAACCTGTTAATGCAATAAATCTGGAGCCAAATATATTGGGGGAACATATAAACAGTACTAAAAATTGCTCTTCTATAAACTGGGACATAAATCTGGACAAGGCCAAATATATTGGGGGAACATATAAACAGTACTAAAAATTGCTCTTCTATAAACTGGGACAGTTGATAGAACAGGTCTTTCTTTAGCATGCATTTTTCTGAAGGTTATGAAGTCTGAAACTAGTGTGTCATTATTTAGTGACTTAATTCATAAATGATTTGCCAGAAAAACACAAATTTTATGAGGAACAAACCAAAAATAAGAAGCAAAAAATCTATTCATTCTTTGAAAATCTGGACAGTTGGGAGGTATAGTTCAGCTGGGGCTGTCTAAGTTTGCCGCCCTTCCCCCTCACAAAACTATGGTTGAATGGAGCCTCCCTGCAGCCATTCCAATGATCCATTACTTTGCTATTTCACTCCATTTACCATAAACACTAATGTGCATACTGATTTATTTCTATGATGATTTGAACTTCATTTGAAAGTTTTATTTTGCATTTTACAGCACAAACACTAAGACATCTGCTAAACAAACTTGGCATTAAAACTTCTCTGCCCTTGAAACTCACATTCATTGAAACAACATTAAAACCAACATTCAAAGAAAATACATTTTACCTGTGGCAGATAAAAATTAATTCTGGGCTGTTTTCAAATCATAGGCCCCTTGCATATGAAACATACATGTGCTCTTTGATATACCTTCCTATTGCTTTGAACATTTTTCCAGTAAACAATGAAACAAAACTGTCCAATTCAGAACATTTCCATCATAAAAGTCTACTCAAACTTCTACAGTCCACTATTATCAGTAAATATGCACAATTCTACAGTCCACCATTATCAGTAAATATGCACAATTTCTGAAGTAGTAAAAAAGTCATCTAAATAATTCCACGTTAAATAAATCTGTAATGAAGAGGTTGGTGCTAGCAATCACCTTTATATTTCATGGTTTCATCGAAAAATAAAGTGCTGATGCCCCTGAGGAATAAATTGCCTAAATTACATTAAAAATAAGCTAGTAATATTGCAATAGGAAATGGATGGCAAAATGATAACGGGCTCATAGTTAGTATCTTAATTTTCAGTACGGCAGCATTCACTCCTTATGGGAGTAGAGCCAACAACCTTCTGCATCAAAAGCAAGTACACAACCTTTTGTGCTATTAGCAATGTGAGCTGACTTAGCATAATCAGCACTAAACTTCTCTTCCCCTGCAGCTCTCAGCTCCTTGTAAAATCTATTCAATACTCAACTGCATCTCAACTTCGCAGCACAAGAAGTCTGGAAAAAGCCACATTTATTGGGGTGGGTCAAAAGGGCAAAAACCAGGGACACATTAAACATTGCTTGTATAATCTTGGAAAGCTGCTAGAATAAAATGCTGTGTTACCACCATACATTTTACTGTCAAGGTCCCTGTGCAAGAGTCAGAATAACATACCACTATGCCAAATCACCTGCTTTGTGAAAGAAAAATGCTGTGTTACCACTGTAAATTTTACTGCCAAGGTCCCTGTGCAAAACAGTCAAGAGCAACATACCACTACACCAAATCAGCTGCTTTGTGAAAGAGAGGAAGACTGAAACTTAAATGGCGATCATTTAATGAATTCAGTTCTCACCATAGCTGTCAACCTCTCAGCACAAAACACCTGGACAAACCCAGTAATGAGGGAATACAGCCCTCAAACATATTCAGTGAATTCAGTTCTTGCCATAGCTGCCAACCTTAGCACAAAAAACCTGGACAAAGCCACTAACAGGGTATTACAGTCCCAAAAATAAGGACAAGTTTCAAATAGCCATCTTATAAACTTAAAAAATTGCTATAATAAAAGGTTGCATTACTATATATTTATTGCTAAAATAAAACGCTGTTTTACTATGTATTTTCTGAAGAATATGAAGTCTGAAATTCAAATGCCTGTCAATTTTACTTCTGATGGAACAAAAACAATTTTCAGCAGAGGCCCAGGGAGAAATACTGTAGACACATGTCTTTGTAAAATGGCAGGACACCAGAGCAAATCCACACAAACACAGGGATAAGATGCAGACTCCACACAGAAGGCACCCCAGCCAAGAATCAAACCAGAAAACCTATAGCTGTGAGGCAACAATACTGCCACTGCACCATCAAATATGTAAGGAACTAAACATTCAGAAACCTGAAGTCTGAAATTCAAATGCCTGTCAATTTTATTTCACATTTGTTAATCAGGACAGTCTGACTTGGAACAAAAAAAAATTTCAGCAGAGACCCAGGAAGAAATAATGCAGACATGTCTTTGTAACATGGGAGGACACAAACGCAAACCCACACAAACACAGGGAGAAGATACAGACCCCCCCCCACAAAGAAGGCACCCCAGCCAAGAAGCAAACCTGAGAACCTGCAGCTGTGAGGCAACAATGCTACCACTGCACCATCAAATATTAAGCATTGCAACATTTGTAAACCACAGATATTATGAGGAACAGATCAGATCAAATATGAGGCAAAAATCTGCAATTTTTTTACAAATGGTGGTGGGTAGGGAATTCAGGTCTTTAACACCTGCATACAAGGTACAGGGTTCAAGCCTGAGGTATTCCCTACCACACCACCATGAGCCTAACCACCAGGAGCATTTTCACACACACACACACACACACAGTCCCTGTACACTTACCTGGTCCTGTAGTACATCCCTGTCCGCAAAACCACTATTAAATCCAAAATCCAGGTCCCTGTCTGCAAAACCACCATTAAATCCAGGTCCCTGTTTGCAAAACCACCATTAAATCCACAAAACCCTCGATGAGTGCAGCTGGAAAACCCACGCAAATCTGACCTTGCCCGTCACGAGATCTTCCCCTGCAGCAAGCCAATCCAGACCTGAGATCCTTCTCCTGACTGCCGACCTTGCAGTCCGACCCAGATGCTTTTCCCCAGCGAGTTCCCAGGCAGTCTATGTAGTTTAAAACTGCATAGACTTGTGGGAGCGCTCCTGTTCACGTGTCTCAATCAGGACTGCTGCTGAGACAATCTGCGCATCCTTCATGCTCCAGACTGTCTCATCAGCAGTCTGGACTAGTGCGCATGCGAGAAGTCCGCGAAATTTTAAAATATTTTTTTTCTTATTTTTTTCTTTTTATTTTTTTTCTTTTGTTAGTTTGAAGTTGAGGGGGCTGCAGTCCAATAGCACGGGCCACCCCTGCCAGTGGTAGCTGGTGACTTCAAATTAAAGGAGGGCTGCAGGCGACAGCTAAATGGGTGGGGCCAATGGGGAGGGGTGTGGCCAACTAGAAAGGGGTGGAGCTATGTTCAAAGCTACAAAAACTGGAACTTTAATTAAATATGCTGCCCTGGCTGCCAAACAGTCATTATGAGAGTCCAATTAAGACAAAATGAAGTGTAGAAGAAAAAAATATTTCAATGCATTGGCTACATGACAACTTACTTAATATCCAGATGGAAACAGGTTGTGAGACATGAAAAAATAAATTACTTTTTAAATACATTACTGGAATGCCTGTCAAAATCAAGTATAAAAAAACAAGCAGCACTCAACTCAAACCACTACTCCTTGCACTGCAGTTCTAATTATAATTTATATTCAGCTTTATAAAATTACCAAGTAACATGCTGAAAGTAGCAATCTCTGTGATACCCCACTTGTAAAAATGTTTCTTATCCAAAAAAAGACCTGCTGCCTGACAACTATCTACTTGTTTCATGGGGAAGACATGATCAAAGTAAAAAATGAACAGCAAACAAAAAACAAGCTCAAGATAAATTGCTTAAAGGATTCCTGCACAAGTTATGGACCACACATGATAGATTGGCATTCTGTTTAGTTTACGGGTAAGCCTGCAAAGATGACTGCAAGTCTCCAACAAAAGATGACTGCAAGTCTCCAACAAATGTAATGAGCTTCTAAAAATACTGTAATCCTGTCCTTTTATTACAAATACTGTCATATGCATTTCAATACCCAAGGCTTATACATTATCTAGTTATATAAATATTCTCGACATGGCAACAACAAAAAGGCTTTCAATGCTGGTAATTCTTTAACAGTTTGCTTATTAAAGCTTACTTGCATCTTACAATCTCCAACAAGCTTACCTGATGGTCATTAAATCATTGTTACTTAAACAGAGCAACATGGCACTGCAACAGCATGCATTTTCTGAATAAGAAGAAGCATAAACCAACAGTATAAAAATATGACAGAAAACCAGAACATTCTGCAAAATCAAGGATAGATGAAAAGCCATGGTTGTACTTGTGGTCTACCTTGGATGGGGAAATACTCTGCACACTTACACTGCATAACTGCTCCTTGCCTTGCTTGGACACATATAGAGCCACTACAATGGGGAGTGGGGTGCAACAAGTATGTCATAATTTGAAATGTCTCTGGCTGACAGTGATGGCTCTGACACTCATACCTCTCAACTTCAGAGCAAGAAATCTGGACAAAGCCATACATAGAACTAGAAGTGGGACACAAGCCCAAAAATAAGGACAATTTTTAAATATCGCTCTTATTAACTTAGATAATAGAGCAGTAGTAGGTCTTGCATTAGTACGAATTTTCTGAAGGGTATGAAATCTGAAACTCAAACGTCTGTCATTATTTTCTAACTTCAATCTTTAATGACTTGCCACTAATTTGCCAGAAAACCACAATTTTACAGACCAAAATGTGATGCAAAAATATAAAGTTGTCACACAATACAGCTGGGAACCTGTCAAAAAAGGGACACCTTTTTAATATTAACACTGTTAACTTGAGCAGCTAACAAAATAAGAGCATCTACATGCATTTCTGAAATAAAAGTAATCTATAACTCTGATCATTACAGTTATATATAATTGTAAACCCTCCATGTTTTCTTCCAAAATTGCCATTTTGAGGAGGGATTATTAGGGGAGAGCAACATTTTCAGCCAAAATTGGAGACAATGGAGAGGTCTGGATATTCCTAATTCTACAAAGTGATTTGCACATACCTCTCAACCTCTTAATGCAGGAAATCTGGATAAGGCCAAATATATTGGGGAACATACAAACACTACTAAAAATTGCTCTTGTATAAACTTAAGACAGTTGATAGAATAACAGGTCTTGCATTTGCATACATTTTTCTGAAGGTTATGACGTCTGAAACTCAATGTCTGTCATTTAGTGACTTCATTCCTAAATGATTTGCTAGAAAACCACAAATTTTATGAGGAACACACCAAAAATAAGAAGCAAATATCTATTAATTCTGCAAACATATGGACAACTGAGAGGTATAGTTCAACCGGGGCTGTCTGAGTTTGCTAGCCCCCCCCCTCACAAAATCATGGTCGAATGAAGCCTCCCCCCTGCAGCTATTCCAATGTCCCATTCCTTGGTTATTTTGTCCCATTTACCATAAACACTGTAATGTGCATACTGCTTTACTTCTGAGATAATTTAGATTTCATTTGAAAGTTTTATTTTGCATTTTACAGCACAAACCCTAATAGATATCTGTTAAACAAAGCAATGCAGTCTCACAATGAAAATAGACTTAGCATCTCTGCCCTTGAAACTCACATGCATTGAAACAGCATTGAAACCCACATTCAAAGAAAATACATTTTGCCGGTGGCAGATAAAGATTAACTCTGGGCTGTTTTCAAAATCATAGGCCCCTTGAACATGAAACATACACATGCTATTTGATACACCTTCCTGACTGTTTTACATTATATTCCTTGTACAATACAATACAGTTGTTAGAGGACATTTTACATTTATTGTTTTGAACATTTTTCTAGTAAACAATGAAACAAAATGCATACACCAATGACAACAAATTCAGAACATTTCCATCATAAAAAGTCTACTCAGCACTCTATAGTCCACCAGTATCAGTAAATATATACACTCTCTGAAGTAGTAAAATCCACATTAAAGAAATCTGTAACTAATAAAGAGGTTGCTGCTAGCAAACAACTTTATATGTCATTGTTTCATCTACAAATGAAGTGCCTGTTGCCCTTGAAGAATAAATTGCCTATGTTGCATGCATTAAAAAAATGATAAGCTAGTAATACCACAATAGGGAATAGATAGCAAACTGATAACAGGTTCATAGTTACTAGGTATCTTTGCCAAAAAGGACTGCAGCATCCACCCCCTTTACAACACAGTACAGTATCAGCAATGCATCTACCTACTGTGGGAGTAGAACCCACAGTCCTCGGCATCACAAGCAAGTACACTACTTGTTGTGCTATTAACAATGCAAGCAGATTTAGCATAAGCAAGCAGCACTAAACTTTTGTTCCCCTGCAGCTCTCAGCTCCTTGTAAAATCTACTCAACACTCAGCTGTATCTCTGAACTTTGCAGCACAAGAAATCTGGAAAAAGCCAACATTTATTGGGGGGGGGGGCAAAAGGTCAAAAACCAGGGACACATTTTAAACATTGCTTGTATAATGTTGGAAAGTTGCTAGAATAAAATGCTGTGTTACCACCATACATTTCACTGCCACGTCTTGAACCCAGGGGACCCTGTGCAAAACAGTCAGAACAACATACCACTATGCCAAATCAGCTGTTTTGTGAAAGAGGAAGATGGAAGCTTAAATGGCTACCATTTAGTGAATTCAGTTCTCACCATAGCACAGCTGTCAACCTCTTAGCACAAAACACCTGAACAAAGCCAATAGTGGGTGAATACAGCCCCCAAACATTCAGTTAATCAGTTCTCACCATATCTCTCAACCTATTAGCAAAAAACACCTGGACAAAGCCAGTAATGAGGGAATATAGCCCCCAAACATATTCAGTGAATTCAGTTCTTACCATAGCTCTCAACCTTAGCACAAAACCTGGATGAAGCCAATAATGGGGGGAATACAGACCCAAAAATAGGGGAAATTTCAAATATCCATCTTATCAACTTGGAAAATTGCTATAATAAAAGATTTTGTGTTACCATGCACTTTCTGAAGAATATGAAGTCTGATATTCAAATGTGTGTCATTTTTAACATTTGTTAACCAGGAAAGTCTGACTTGGAACAAAAGCTAATTTTTAGCAGAGGCCCAATGAGAAACACTCCAGACAGACACATGTCTTTGTAAGATGGGAGGACACTAGAGGAAACAAAAACAGGGAGGACATACAGACTCCACACAGAAGGTAAGGCATCCCAGCCAAGAATCAAACCAGAGAACATGTAGCTGTCAGGCAACAATGCTACCACTGCACCAATGCATTACTGGCTTTGCAAGGGCACACAAACACAGAAACCACAAATTTTATGAGGAACAGAACAAGTATGAGGGAAATATCTACAACATTTTTACAAATGGTGGTGGGTAGGGAATTCAGGCTCTTGCCACTTGAGCCCAAGGTGCAGGGTTCAAGCCTTATTCTCTACCCACCACCATGTAGCACCTGGGGTATTTTACACACACACACACACACACACACACACACACACTGGATAGATGTAGATCACACACACAGGATAGATGTAGATCACACACACAGGATAGATGTAGATCACACACACACACTGGATAGATGTAGATCACACACACACTGGATAGATGTAGATCACACACACACACACACACACACACACACACTGGATAGATGTAGATCACACACACACACACTGGATAGATGTAGATCACACACACACACACTGGATAGATGTAGATCACACACACACACTGGATATATGTAGATCACACACACACACTGGATAGATGTAGATCACACACACTGGATAGATGTAGATCACACACACATTGGATAGATGTAGATCACACACACACTGGATAGATGTAGATCACACACGCACATTGGATAGATGTAGATCACACACACACACACACACACACACACACACACACACACACACACACACACACACAGGATAGATGTAGATCACACACACACACCGGATAGATGTAGATCACATACACTGGATAGATGTAGATCACACACACACACACAAACCCTGGATAGATGTAGATCACACATACACCCTAGATAGATTTAGATCACACACCCTACCTGGATAGATGTAGATCACACACACCCTGGATAGATGTAGATCACACACACACCCTGGATAGATGTAGATCACACACCCTACCTGGATAGATGTAGATCACACACACCCTGGATAGATGTAGATCACACACACACACACACCCTGGATAGATGTAGATCACACACACACCCTGGATAGATGTAGATCACACACCCTACCTGGATAGATGTAGATCACACACACACACTCTGGATAGATGTAGATCACACACACCCTGGATAGATGTAGTTCATACACCCTACCTGGATAGATGTAGATCACACACACCCTACCTGGATAGATGTAGATCACACACACCCTACCTGGATAGATGTAGATCACACACACACACACACACACCCTACCTGGATAGATGTAGATCACACACACACACACACACACACACACACACACACACACACACACACACACACACACACACCCTACCTGGATAGATGTAGATCACACTCACACACACACACACACACACACACTCCCCTACCTAGATAGATGTAGATCACACACACACACCCTACCTGGATAGATGTAGATCCCTTTGTTGCAGCATGTAGATCACACACACACACACACACACACACACACACACACACACACACACACACCCTACCTGGATAGATGTAGATCACACACACACACACACACACACACACACACACACACACACACACACACACACACACACACACACACACACACACACACACACACACACACACACACACCCTACCTGGATAGATGTAGATCACACACACACACACACACACCTTACCTGGATAGATGTAGCTCACACACACACACACACACACACACACACACACACACACACACACACACACACCCTACCTGGATAGATGTAGATCCCACACACACACCCTACCTGGATAGATGTAGATCCCTTTGTTGCAGCATTAAATCCACAGCCGTTGGAGCACTACAAGCCTGCCATCGCACTACATCCTTCCTTATGTCCATTGGAGCATTAAATCCACCACAGCCCGCGAGATGATGTTCATCATGTTTCACTGTTGCAGTCATTACACTTGGGTTATCCTGCTGGCAGGCTACCTGCAGTCGGCCTGAATTCCAAAGTCTTGGTCCGGTGTCAGTTGCTGTCACCTCTTCCCTGACATCAGTGTGCCAGGGGTATAAAAGATGCAGCCGACGCCATTTTCTTCAGTCTTTCTTGCCACGCGGTGCCTGAAGCAAAAGCAGTTCACAATTGCTGGTCGGCCAACTCCTGAGATTTTCGAACTTGAATTTCAGATCCGAAGTCTTTTATAAAGCTAAGCACCCCATTGGGGAAACTTTTTTCTTGCTCCAGACCAATGTCAGAAAAAGTTAACAATTGTATTTCTTGTGGGAAGCAAATACGTCATAAGGATTTTCATTCTTACTGTATTCCTTGCCTAGGCCCTGACCACAACGTTGCTAGTTGTCGGTTTTGCGCTAGATTTAACCAACGCACTATTAAATGTCAGTACGATTTTGCTTTTCATTACTTTGGCCGAAGGTTTAACTACATAATGCCGTCGGAACAGCTGACAACTGGAGTTCATAAAAAGCGCAAGGAAAAAAAAAAGGACAGGCATCCGAGGTCCAAAACCAATGACGAAGCCTCTTCTAGGCCAGTCACCAGTTCGCCGGTTCTCAGTGAGGTGCTTTCGCAGCCCCTGACACCCGCTACCTCAGAGCCACAGGCCGCCTCCGACTCCCACGTGGAGACAGCTAGGCCTCTGGATACTCAAGGTACTGGGCCTTGGAAAACTAATCCCTCAGATGGGTCCGGAGCCGCTGAGCAGGCATCGGCTTCTAAGGGTGTTTTCAGACCTGCACAGCTTTATATCAAGCCAACTTCAGCATCAAAGACAAAGACTAAAACAGTTTTAAAGACAAGGAAACAAGTACAGCATTCTCCAGGACAGACTTCCATGCCTAAGAAACATGCTCAAAATGACCGAAGACCTAATTACTTTGATCAGGGGTTCCCATCCCCCTCCTGATAAGAGGCCTAGGCAAGATACTGAATATGATTCCTCTGATCAGGTTTCCATTTTGTCTGACTCCTCTTCAGAACAGGGATACTCTATTCCTCCCTATGAGGATTCTGATGCTGAAGAATCTATTCCTTCAGCTTCTCCTCCTCAGGATTACTAATTTGGGGAAACCCTGCATACCATGAGGGAGCATTCCCACTGTGAGAGCCAAGATTATTCAGATTCTAAGAAAAGGCTCAGAGATTTTCTTTTACTTCCTCAGCACAGACCTCTTGCTATTCCTCCTGTTCTAGACATTGTAGATGATGTATTTTCAGAGTCCAGCCTGTCTCCCGACTCTTTACCTTCTGCACCTGTTAAGCCAGGCAGATACTACAGGGTTCCAGATTCTCATAAATTTCTACATAAAAACCTTGCTGCTGACCCAGAAACTATTTCTCATGGTCCCAAAGGGGTCAAGGCTGCTACTGCAAAAAACCCTGTCCCCTCAGATAGATATTCTAGGGCACTGGACAGATGGGGGGAAAAAGTTTACACTTCTGCTACCTTGGCTGTAAGGGCTTTAAATTGTCAGTTTCATATGCTTAAATATCAGCAATACTTAATGTCTCTGTTAAAACCGAAAATATTGACAAATTCTGAATGTGCTGAGAACAAGGAATTGCAGGATTTATTGCATGCAGCTGAACAAGTGGGAAAACATACTTTGCAATGTGGTAATGATTCACTGGAGGCCTCTTGCAGGGCCACTGTAACAGGTTCTGTCATTAGAAGGCATGCTTGGTTAAAGGAACAGACTCTGCTTGATCATGTTAAAGCAAAATTATTGGATGCTCCATTACAGCATGATACTTTGTTTAGTGTTAAGGCAGAAGAGGTGTTGAAGAAAATGGAGGATAAAGCTAAATCTGTGCAGACAGTGAAGGATTTCTTACAGGTACAGCCACCCAGATTTAGCAGAAACTGGCCTTCTAAGAATTGGTCCTTTCCCGTGTCAGACAGGCCACAAAGAGGTAGATACAGACACCCTAGAGGCAGACAACAGCCCCAGGGCTCATACAGGCCCAAACAGTAGGGTGCTTCTACCTCCAAAAGCGGAGAAGACAAATCACAGACATATAGGAAACAGTCCCAATGACTTCCCTCTGCCAATGCCAAGCATTTATCTTTTGGCAACACCCTTAAGGGGAAAGCTAGCACTTTTTTCACAAAATTGGCAGATGATTACCCAGGACAAATGGGTCTTAAATAGAGTTTCTCAGGGCTATAGGTTCCACTTTCACACCCTTCCAAAGGCAAAAGGTATGCCAGACCTGCCACACAATCAATGGGCAGAGGCATAAAACCAAGTTTCATCCCTCATGGACATGAGGGCTATTCAGCCAATACCACAACAAGAGCAGGGACAAGGATTTTACTCAAGACTTTTCTTAGTACCAAGAAAGGACAAAGCATGGATACCAATTCTGGACCTGTGTATTCTAAATACTTTTCTGGACGTTCCGAAATTCAAAATGTTGACTCTGCAGCAGCTTCTGCCCATGCTGGGCAAGAAGGCTTGGCTTGTAACTTTGGACCTCAAAGAGGCATACCTGCATGTCCCAATCAGACAATCTTGCAGAAGATACCTCAGTTTCATAGCTGGCTCAATGCACTACCAATTCTCTGCACTGCCCTTTGGCTTATCTACTGCGCTCAGGGTCTTCACAAAATGCCTGACACCAGTAATTGCATTTTTCAGACAAAGAGGAATTCAAATATATCCCTACTTGGATGACTGCCTTATTCAAGCAGAGACCAAAGACATTCTACTAAAGCATCTGGCGTTTGTAAAAAGATTACTAATTTGCCTAGGGTACACAGTAAACAAAAAGAAATCAAAACTAGTACCCTTTCAAGAGATAATATTCCTGGGTGCAAGCTTAAATACAACTGCCCAGATGGCTTATCTCACGCCAGACAAACAAAGGCAACTGACTTCTTACTTCGAAAGCATGGCAACAAAGACCCAGTTATCTGCAAGAAAAATTCTGCAGGTTCTGGGCTACATGGCCTCCTGCATTCTGCTAATTCCATATGCAAGACTGCATATGAGGAAACTACAATGGTACCTAAAAAGTGTTTGGACTCAACATTGCCACAGCCTGGAATCATTAATTTTACTCATTCCCTACCTGCAACAGGAGTTT
Organism: Protopterus annectens; assembly: GCF_019279795.1. Classification (NCBI taxonomy): domain Eukaryota; kingdom Metazoa; phylum Chordata; order Ceratodontiformes; family Protopteridae; genus Protopterus; species Protopterus annectens. Next base: position 23,591,765 of record NC_056726.1, on the reverse strand, counting down.
TGATGGTGGGCACAGTCCTGTCACCACAACAAGGGACAGCCATTCACTTTACCCACAGCCAGGCAAACACTAACAACAGATGCATCAGATTATGCCTGGGGGGCCCACATGACAGGAAAATGTATTCAGGGCACATGGCCCCCAAGCCAAAGGCATCTACACATCAATCAAAAAGAGATGCTAGCTGTACAAAATGCCCTGACAGCCTTCAAGGACCTACTTCATCCAGGACAGCTGCTGGTAAAGACGGAGAACACCACAGTCATGTGGTACATAAACAAGCAGGGGGGCACACATTCCTACTCCCTCTGCAGACAAGCCATGATTTTGTGGAACACAGCATTGACTTACCAAGTACACCTGTAAGCTCAATCCCTGCCAGGAAAAACAAATGCTCTGGCAGACGAACTAAGCAAAAACCTCATGGATCCTCATGAGTGGAAACTAGAGCCACAAATCTTCAGCATGATAACAAGGAAATGGAGATGCCCAGACATAGATCTTTTTGCCTCCCCTCACAGCTGCCAACTTCAGTGATTCTGCACAAGGACTTATCACAAACAAGCATGGAAAGTGGATGCTTTGTCATTCAGCTGGAACAACCTTACAGTATATGCCTTTCCTCCACTGCCTCTCCTCCCTAAGGTACTCCTAAAGGTCAGACAAGAGAAGCCACAAATAATACTGGTTGCCCCGGATTGGCCACACCAGCACTGGTACCCAATCCTAAGGAGCTTGTCCCAAGGCCCAGCCTGGACATTGCCTCAAATTCCTCATTTACTGACCCAACAAAACAATCAGATCCTGCACAGCCAACTCAGAACTCTAAATCTAGCTGCATGGCGGATACTGTAACCATTCAGAATGCACCTCTCTCTAAAGTGGTTATGGGTGTTATTTTGGAGGCCAGGAGGCCCAGCACCAGAAAATCTTATGCAGAAAAATGGAAGAGATTCTGTGCTTGGAACCAGGCACAAGGAATTGACACGCTTGTTCCAAATATTCCTCAGATTTTACAATATCTAACTGAGATGCTGGACAAAGGCCTATCCTTCTCATCAATTAAGATCCATGCTTCTGCCATTTCAGCTCATTACAATACAGACCCACCTATTTTTTCATATCCATTGCTTAAGCAGTTCCTTAGGGGGGCCAAAAACATAAGACCTCCAAGGAGAGCACCAATACCTGCATGGGACCTCAATTTTGTCTTGGAAAAACTCACACTGCCTCCTTTTGAGCCAGCCAATACAGCTGAGATAAAGTTCTTATCATGGAAAACAGCTCTGCTCCTAGCAATAACTTCAGCAAGAAGAGTCTCAGAGTTACAGGCAGTAATGGCTGTGGAACATTTCATTATCTTCCATCCGGACAGGGTTTCTCTAAGGACAAACCCAACATTTATGCCTAAGGTAGTGTCTAGTGTGGCTCTTAACCAAACCATTCATTTGCCTACTTTTTATCCAAACCCGCAGAATAAAGGGGAGAGATTTCTGCATTCTTTGGACATACACAGACAGCTACACTTCTACTTGGACAAAACTAAAGCTTTCAGAAAGACTGAGCAACTTTTAGTGTCATATGCTGCAGGATCACAAGGAAAGGCTATCTCAAAACAGACTGTTTCAAAATGGATAGGACACTGCATTCATTTCTGCTATTCACAACATGGTAAATAGTACCTAAGGGCACTAGACCACATTCTACCAGGGCAGCAGCCACCTCAGCAGCCTTCCTCAGAGGAGTACCAACCAAGGATATTTTGGAGGCTGCAACTTGGACTTCAGAGCAAACTTTTACTAAGCACTACCACTTGCCTCTTTACTCTAAATCCAGAGCAGGCTTTGCCACTGCAGTTTTGCAGGGCCTTATAGCCACTCCTAATTCTATTTAGACCTAGCCGCCCAACCTCAGCTTTGGGATTCAACCCAAGTGTAATGACTGCAACAGTGAAATACGATGAACATAGTACAGTTGTGTACCTACCATAAATGTAGATGTTCGAGTGTATTCACTGTTGCAGTCCAGGTTACCCACCCACCATCCCCCTTTCTTTGCTGGGACTTATCTGTACTTCTCTATCCTTTATACCCTATGTGGTGTATTTGCTTGTAGATGAAGATATTGTTTATTTTAGTGCATGCTTGTATAAGCAATTTACTGCAACAGTGAATACACTCGAACATCTTCATTTATGGTAGGTACACAACTCTACTTTCTTCCCCCGACGAGACTCCCAGCCTGCCGACGTTGCAGTCTGAGTCCGCTCCCTTTCCAGCCACAGTCTACGCAGTTACAACTGCATAGACTTCTGGGATCTCTGCTCTTGAATGTTTCCTAATCCAGACTGCTGCTGAGGCAGTCTACGCATGCTCCAGACTGTCTCAGCAGCAGTCCGGATATCGGAAAATGCTGCTAGTGCGCATGCGCGAAGGTCCGCTATTTGCAATCTTTTTTTATTTTATTTTCTATTTTCTTTTCTTTTCTTTTCTTTCTTTTTTACAGCTGGGGGGCTGCAGTCTGACAGTCCAATAGCACGGGCCACCCCTGGTTATCCCTGTATGGTTGACCTTATGATATATAGTAGGGCCACCATAAACAAAATAAGCAAAAAACCCCTTTACATTGCCCAACCACCTCTACACAAGATACAAGTTACAAACACACACACCTGTCATGTCTGGGAGTTGAACCCCTACCTAACTAGTTTATTTCATTACATCACTACACAGTTATAGTACACGCCATGGCCATTACTAAAGTACTTTTTACCCAAAGGTGTATTTCACATTGAATGACATCAGCAGGATTACCAAAGAAGGCCATTTCAACTGTACTGTGAGTGACTAGCCTAAAATGCATTGCTCCCTACACAGACAGTGAGACACACACAAAATATCCAGAACTGACATGGATGGGTATAAAACCTCTGACTGAGGTCTATATCACACTACAGCATGTAGCTGATATAGGACACACCACAGGGATTATTAAAGAAGCCTTTCCCCAAAGGTGTATTTCACAATGAATGACATCAGCAGGATTAGCAAAGAAGGGCATCTCAACTGTACTGCAGGTGACTAGCCTAAAATGCATTACTCCCTACACAGACAGTGAGACACATACAAAACATCCACAACCAACATGTGTGGGTATTGAACCCCTAACCAAGGCCTATATCACACTACAGCATGGAGGAGTTACAGGTCACACAACAGGGATTACTACAGACATTTTTCCACAGAGTTGTATTTCACAATGAATGAGATCAGCAGGATTGCCAATGTAGGGCATTTGTAATGTACTGCGAGTGAGTAGCCTATAATGCATTCCTCCATACACAGACATTGGAGCACACACAAAACATCCAAAACTGCCATGGGTGGAGATGGAATCCTAGCACAGTTCTAGATCACACTACAGCTGTACACAGTCATTGGATATGCTATAGAGATTATTGAGGTATAACCTTCCCAGAAGTGTATTTCTAGGTGGATGACATCAGCAGCCTTGCCAAAGATGAGTGTATGAATTCTAAGGAGTGTGAGTACTCTAAAAAGCATTGTTCTCTACTCAGTCTAAGACAGATGGAAACACACGGACACACAAATTCATACACACACACACACACACACACACACACACACACACACACACACACACACACACACACACACACACACACACACAAAGTTGCCAAGTCTGGGGTTGGAATATCTACCTAACTACTTATCACACTACAGGAGTACGCAGTTATAGGATGCACTACGGAGATTACTCAGTTATGAATTTCCCAGAGGTGTATTTCTAGATGAGTGACATCGTCAGCCTTACCAAAGTTGAGTATATGAGTTGTACGGAGTGTGAGTAGCCTAAAAAGCATTGCTCTCTATTCAGTCAGACACACATAAACACAGTTGCCAAGTCTGGTGTTAAAACACCTACCTAACTACTTTGTCACACTACAGCAGTACACAGTTACAGAACATGCTACAAAGATTACTGGGTTATGATTTTCCCAGAGGTGTATTTCTAGGTGAGTGACATCAGCAGCCTTGCCAAAGTTGAGTATATGAGTTGTATGGAGTGTGAGTAGACTAAAAAGCATTGCTCTCTACTCAGTGAAACACACACACACACATTCACAGTTGCCAAGTCTGGGTTAGAACATCTACCTAACTACTTTATCACACTACAGCAGTACGCAGTTACAGGACACACTACAGAGATTACTGGCCTATGACTTTCCCAGAGGTGTGTTTCTAGGTGAGTGACAGCAGCCTTGCCAAAGTTGAGTATATGAATTGTACGGAGTGTGAGTAGCCTAAAAAGCATTGCTCTCTACTCAGTCAGGCACACACACACACACACACACACACACACACACACACACACACACACACACACACACACACACACACACACACACACACACACAGATTCATAGTCAGACACACACAAACAGATTCACACACAAACACACAGTTGCCAGGTCTGGGGTTATAACACCTACCTAACTACTTTATCACACTACAATACGCAGTTACAGGATGCACTACGGAGATTAATGGGCAATGACTTTCCCAGAGGTGTATTTCTTGGTGAGTGAAATCAGCAGCGTTGCCAAAATCGAGTATATGAATTGTATTGAGTGTGAGTAGCCTAAAAAGCATTTCTCTCTCCACAGTCAGAGACAGAAAGACATACACACTCACACAATTGCTAAGTCTGGCTTTAGAACTACTACCTAACTAGTTTATCACTACAGCAGCACACAGTTATGGGATGCACCATGGAGATTACTGAGCTACAGCTCTCCCAAAGGTGTATTACACATTGGATGACCTCATCAGGCTTGTCATAATACTGCTATGGGGAGGGCGGGGTGTGCATGGGCCATAACCCATTCATGTAGGTGTTGACATGCCACATGCGGTCACACATGGGGTCATATGTCACAGGTACGTGTATACAGCTGCTAGATGACTACTTCTTTGTACAGTAAGGTTGCACAGCTGGCACGTGCACCAATTAGTCTGTCATGCTGACAGATACTGGTGGTTAGTATCTGCAGTGAGTGACATCTGCACCTCATGTGCTTGGGGCCCTTTGGCTGTGTGCTGGGTAGGACAGGCTCGGATGGCTTCTTGTCACAGTCACCGTCTTCCACACATCTATGTCTGTCTACCTTTGGCTTATTATAGTGTGTTCTCCTTACATATGTGTCTGTATTCCTATCCACTGTGTGTTAGAGGTAGGAGTGGTGCATACTGATATGTGTCTGCACTAAGAACTGCGACTGCCAGATATGTCTGGTCCACTGGTGTTTGCAGACATGGCCTTTATGTGTTTAAGTGTGTGAGCATGCCCAGTATGACCTTTCAGTATGTTGTTGACTGACATTGCCTTCATTCCTCTAAGTGTGTGAGCATGCCCAGTATGGCCATCCACATTGCATGTGTGGATCAAGTCCAGGTAGTTTGTACTGAGGTGCTGACCTTTGTGTTGTACACCGACAGGTAGCATGCTGTTTCTGCAGGCTATCCTTTGGTCATTTGGCATTGACTGTTGCTACATTTCTGCATAGCGGGGGGGGGGGGGCACCTGACTGTTTCTACATTTCTACACAGGAGTGGGGGGGGCACACCTGACTGTTACTATAAGTGTATGTACGATGGGAGCACACACCTGACACTTGTACACATTTTCTAGGACTGTACTGGTATGCCAGGTACCCCATTTCAGTATGCAGTCTTGCCTATCGTGCTGGCTAGAGGCATACCAATGTACTACAGATCTTAGCTTTCACTACCTACATATTAGTTTCTGACTTCCTAGCCTTCACAACTTACATCCAACTGCCTGGCCTGCTGTAGTCTGTCTGTGTAGGCCTGGGGGAGGGGTTACCAATAGGGCTCATTCAGAGGCCATAGTACAACATTTGTTTGTGTTTGTCTACACCTGTCCTGCTGGCTGAAACTATTGTTGGGTATGTGCACCTTCCTGACTGGCATGTGTGGGTCTTATTGAATCACATGTCACTCAGTCCATTTCCTGCAGTGGGTTTTGTCACCCTGTATACTACTGGCTACTATGGTGACTCCAGTATGTGTTAGAGATGTCATGGTGCCACTATGGGTGTCTACTGTCTGCTGCCATAACATTCGCCCACCCAATTCCCTTGCATGCTCACATCCATAACATAGCTACAGGTAACAACACATTCTACTCCATTTGGCAATTGGTAGGTTGATTGACTTACCTTGAGGATGCGCCAGACTTGACGATGGTGCTGGAGGGCTGCCTATGTCAGATGTGCATAGTACACTTCATATACATGGTTGAGCACAGGTAGTGCCATGTTTGGCATCCCTTTTACTGTCTGTGTGAGTCAGAGAGAGGTGTCATTCCCTGGGTCCCTACTGTGTCAGTGAATATGTTATGTATTGCCTCTTTGCCAAGGCCATGTCATACTAGGCACACCTCCTTCTGCTTTTGCTGCCATGGCATCCAGGAATTGGTGGAATACTCTGGATGCTGACGCCTGTGAGATGCCCATGATATTCCCCAGTAGTGCTTTGGGAGGTACCTGTGGCTAGTATACTTAGGCCTACACATACCTTGGTATCCACTGGGATGGGTTCCCCTCAGCCAGTTTGGTGTGTCAGGTGTGGCCGGCACAGCTCAACAATTTGCTGTAGGAGGTCTCTGTCCACCCTATAGCGCTCCATTATCTCCAGCTCATGTAGCCCCTGGTAGGTTACCCTGGGTCTGTACACTCTTCTCCGTCTCCTCACTGTGGGTTGTTCAGCAGTATTCACATTCTCACCACCCTCAGCCTCTTGCACATGTTGTTCTATGTTGCCTGCTGCAGCCCTTCTCATTTTGTAGGTTTGTTTGTTAAAATTTCCCTGATTGTATACACCAGTGGTGTAGAGTGTGGAAAAACCAGAGGGGAAGGTGTTTGCTTAGTTTATAGTAGTGTTCTGGGCTGGGCTGGTCTGCTGTCTGTGTAATTGGCTGATTCTGATACATTTCACCTGCCAGCTAAGCTAGTTCTCCTTGATTACCTTCCTACTGCTGTTTTCCCTTTCCATTGCCTCCCTGTTTAAGCCCATGTGTGCGCTGCACAAACGGAGTGCTCAAATGTGCACAGATCTGCTATTTCCTGGTTTAACTTCCTTTTTCTTCCTGTAAAACCTGGTGCGTGGCATACACACCCGCTTACACTTAATAAAGAGGGCTAGGCAGGTTTGGACACACCTCTAGCTTAGCTGTGCTAAGCTAGGAGCAATCCCGAGCCATAGGGCTCCAATCCAATTACAGTATGCTTGATACCCCCCATGATGTCACCTATATCCTAGTCTTGCACCCAACTATTTATACTAATACACTCTTGGGACCTGCCTCACACCCTGGGGAAATCTGTGATTCACTATCCTTCCCCTCATTTGCATAGGATTGCCTGATAACTCATAGTTACATGTCCCACACTGAGCCTCCCCCTTTAGCAGCCATTACTCACTGGCCAGGTTGTCTTATGTCTACCATTGACTTGCATGGCAGAATACTGCATTTAGTTAGAATGCTCATTTTAAGTTTATTTTCTTATTTTCCCCCGATCCCATTTGCGTGCTGCTGCTCTATGCTTAAACAGCCGAGATCGGTGAAAAAAAAATAATAGTTGATTTTTTTATTTTTTAAACAGTTTCCAATGCCAATGGCATTATACTTGGCCACTGACATGCTTCCTCAATGATATGCAGCCTTTATTTGGAGCTGTCATAGCTCCGCTTTAGAATTTGCAGAAATGTACTCGTTACTAACCGAGTACATTTCTGCAGATTGCACTAGTCTTGCATGGCCTATTGCAAGCTTCCTGGATTGCAAAATCACCTCATTCACATGGATTTCTCCTGCAAATGTGGTGATTTGCATACCAGGGCTTAGTCCATGAAAGATTAGTGCTGGAGCTCTCGTGCACGGCCCTGCCTGTTGTTCCTGGATCGCACGCAGACATATTGCCTGTGTGAGCTCCTGCACTCATCTTGCACTCTGTGCAAGCGTTTGAGAATCCGGGAAGTGACATTATGTCTATTAAGTCAGTCACTTCTTATGTGGCAAATAAGCTATCCGGCCATAATACACTACCAGTAAAGTTTTACAAAAATACTCTGATCTGTGAGGCAAATATATGCTGGTCGTTATTCAGTATTGAGCTTTGACAAATTCTTTTCCTGATCCTTGTGTCCACTTATCAAAATAATTATGATTTCAAAACCAGGAAAATAAAAGCATTTGTTTGGTAAGTATCTGATATTTGTATTAAATGTTGATTATAGCATATGTGGAAAACTAAAAGTAATTATTTACTTTATGTAATTCCTCAAGTAATTCATCATTCACAATTTGAATTTATTCCAGGCAAGGAAACATCAAGAGGAAATCAGATAGTTTGAGCTATGGTTTCCTATTATAGACCTAATAATCAGATTCACACTTTTGGTCCAACATTATGCTCTGTAGATGCTTTGAAGGCTTTTCAGATGTTTGAGTGATAATTCTTATTTTTTGCTTTTGAATGATTTTACAATTTTGGTTACAGTTTGCAGTATAATGATCAGGACTATTTCAACACTCCAGATATTACCTTTCAATTAATGATCATCAAAAAGACATTGTGAGGAATTGAGGCTGTCCCTTATCCCCCCTTTATACTCACCTTAAATCCCCCAGGAACAGCTCTGCACCAATATGTTCAGGTTACTGCTGTAGAGATAAAGGCCATCCAGATTAAATTCTTTGCTTATGCTTATGATATCCTATTAACTATAATTAATGTTTCTGGATCTTTAGCACATTTTTTCTGAAAGGTTAACGCAGCAGGTCAAATCACTGGATATAAAATTAGTGCTGCAAAATCCAAAATATTGCTCCTGTCAAAATACTTTAATAATTACACCAAAAGTCAGGCAATGGATATATTAAAATAATGTGGCTGGCATTATAAATGCCGTGCAGGTCCATCTTCAGTACTTAAGATGCATCACAAGTATCAGGCAATGTCTGATCAGTTCAAATGAATTATTTGAAACATCCCTTGATGTGCAGAATTTATCTTATTAAGTTTAAAATTCTAATAAAAAACAAAAAACACCAAGGCCACGAACTGAGAAACCACAAGAAATGCAAAAAGTTAGCATAATCCTCCTTTAATCACCGCTTTCGTCCACAAGACTTCTTCAGAACAAAATAAAACCACTGGAATACAAATCCATTTAAATATCACAGTTGAAATCAATGACTAATTCAATTGATTAATTAACTAGCTAAATTAACAATTAAAATGCACAGCAACATTTAAAAAACAAGCAAAGAAAAAAACAAAAAAAAATGAGAAAAACATATAATAGACATAAAATGTTATAATAAACCATTTTTCTTTATGCATAACCTACGATTTTTTTAAAAAAATGTTGATTCACATCATTGAGGCCAGGTTTTCTATCTGCCTGTAACTTAATCTACCATCTGACTTCTCTGTTCCAAATAATTTTTAAAATATCCTCTTCTAATATCAGCTTTACCCTGCTCCAAAATAGAAAATAAGAACTTGTTAAAACCGGGGCAGTCAAGACTATCCCTCGGATTGTGCAGGAGTAATGTAGTCCTGCACGGAAGCTCCCCTATAGGAGGAGGATGGCAGTGCGCTATGCATATTAATGAAGGCATGCTACCTGACCTTCCAGGCTTACACGGAGCATGTACGAGTGCAGGGGGCATGTCTGAGAGCAGAACTCTCAGAATAAACACGCCCCTGCAAAGCTGAACAGCAGAAAGTGGAAATAAATGAGCGAGACCGCTCATAGGTGTCCGCATATCCCCACCAACAGTCCACTATGTGTACATCTGCAACAGGACATACAAATCAAAAGAAGAAACCCCTTTATTGTTTTTTAAAACTCCAAGTACAGCTAAATGTAGGTGTGTGGGAGTGCCCATTGCTTAGCTACGGTTAAAGTAGCTTAAAAGGCTGAAGAGGATTGCAAGGAAGATATATGCAAATGAAACAACACAGCAATAGTGTAGTGGGCAGAGCATTTGCCTAGCGAGCAGGTATTCCCAGTTCAAGTCCCACTATAGCACAGTTTATTTTACATGGCAAAGCATGGTATAACCAATATTTGTATTGCAAAACCCACTAAATAACATATTTATGAACTGGAGTACTGCATGAAATGCACATCTGAAGAGTCAGTATCATAATGAATAAGGCAGCAGTAAGCAGGTGCAAGCACATATAAGGAGTAGTAAGCATATGTAAGCACTAGTGAGCATGTTTAAGTGCGTTTGTGCGGGGGTAAGCACTGCCTATATAGATTAAGCAAAGGAGAAGCTAACCTGGTGTAAGAAACTGTGACTGGAAGTTAGCAGTGCTTACCTCTGTGCAAACCCGCGCAAACCCACTTACAACTACTTTAAAATACCTTAATCACTCTGTATCCAACAGCTGGTGTTTTACCCAACAACAAAATAAACAGCCCATCCAAGGCTTGAACCCAGGACCATGCACACCATACACAAAATTATTAACACTAAGCCATGCCAGACATGCATAAATCTTTTGTTCTCAGAAACATAACATCCAGCCCAGTCATGCAACAGTACAGAGAATGTATACCTACATCTAGATGTATGTGTGTGTGTAAATATATTACTATCTAAATGTATATATATATATATATATATATATATATATATATATATATATATATATATATATATATATATATATATATCCAGAAATATATACATATATATATATATATATATATATATATATATATATATATATACAAATATATGAACATATATACATGCAAATGCTGACATCTACACACATATATATGTCAACACCTATTTGTCCACATATACACAGCAAGTTACATATATGTATGCAGATATATATCTCCGTAGGTATATTCAGACATAGTTATAAATATGTAAGCAAATATATATACCCATATAGGTATATATGGCCAGACATCTGTAGATAGCAATGGTAGATCAACAGAAACATATATGTCCACATGCACCGTTAATGGGGTTGAGAGGCCCCAAACAATATACGTCTCGTACGAATTGGCATAGCCCCCCAGCCAAACACATCTGTCCTGCAATACACTGCCAAGTTCATTTAATTGTAAGTGTTTCATTTAAATATGGATTTAAATTAGTCTTCTTTTACGTTTCACATGTTTACATCACATTCCCCTCTCCCTCACCCACTAGGCGGGCCGATCAGTACAGGTCCATCCAACCCAGGCCATCCTCGACCCATACATTCATTACCCACAGTTCTGCCCTCCCCCCCACTGCTGCACACACACAGCCACCATCCCTTCCCTGTTTACCGGCCCATAGCTATTACACCACCATGCATTGCCCACCCTCCACCCCCCCCCCGGGACTCATCCTGTATGTTGTCCCAACCCAAGTATCCTAGGTCTGCCACACACTGTAGTCCATGCACATAGCCATGCGTACCTTTGGAGCCATGGTTTTAGAGGAAAGTATAATACTCAATTTTTGGGTTGTCCCACATGAGACAAATGTTTCCCTGGTAATAACAATAGACTTCACGTGTGACTTTGTTTACACTAACAGTTTTATTTGTAGATATCGCAAAGCATACGTGGCACACAAGTTTGCCCAGTATGCACACGAAAACTAATAGAAATGTCTAATTTTGGTATACTGAAAATACACACGGGTTTAAGCATGTTTGCGCAGGAGTAAGCACTGCCTACACAGGTTAAGTAATTTAGAAGCTAACTTGAGTGTAAGACACTATAACCAGAAATTAGCAGTGCTTACCACCGTGAAAAAACGTGCAAACACACTTACAACTGCTTTAAAGTGCTTAAGCACTCTGTATCCAACAGCCGATGTTCTGCCCAGCAAAAAATAAACAACTCCTGCATGGCTCAAACCCAGGACCTGCATACCACAGGCAATGTAAATAACCACTAAGCAACTGCAGATATACTTAACCCTGATGTTTCCACAAACATAGTATCCAGCAATACCAGTCAACATTACAGGACATGTAGTTAAATATGTAGATGTATATATGTGTGTGTGTGTGTGTGTGTGTGTGTGTGTGTGTGTGTGTGTGTGTGTGTGTGTGTGTGTGTGTGTGTGTGTGTGTGTGTGCGTGTGTGTGTGTGTGTGTGTATATCTATGTGTATCAAAGAACAGTGCCTGTCCAATCATACTGTGGGAAAAGTAGTCTTGTATAATACTGAAGAGAATAATAAAAAACGGTGTATGCCATGGGGGCATGTGGGCGTGCTTCATGCACAGAATGTCACACCTGGGGAGTCGGTTCCGCAGAACCGGGAGATGAGGCTGGCCAGGTGTGTGAGCAAACAGCTGCTTCTTAAACCCCTGTCATGATGCTACCAGAGGGAGAAACAGTGTAAACCAGCTAAGTCTAATCTTGATACAATAGGTCCATCCATGGCGGGACGAACCACAAATTGTTAGTAACATTGATATCTGCACCAGTATCAGAGTACCATCATGGCAAGGCTCATATGTACGTGGACTAAATGGATGAAGAGCCTGCAGAAGCTTGGGTTGAGACAGTATACTGGAGGAGTACCGAGACGTGCAGAGAGGGCAATGTGTGGAGGTGTGGTATGGCTGGGCTAGCAACTAGAGAATAGATGGATGTTGTGTACATGGAGCTCGGGGGCTGGGGGAATGAACCAAGAGTATGACATTATGGTAGAAATATGCAAATGAAGCAGAAAAACAATAGTGTAGTGGGCAGCGCATCCGCCCAATGAGCAGGCATTCCTGGTCCGAGTCCCACTGTAGCACAGCCTATTTTACATGGCAAAGCATGTTATAACCAATAGTTTTGTTGCAAAGCCCAATAAATAGCATATAAATATATATATATATATATATATATATATATATATATATATATATATATATATATATATATATAAACTAGAGTACCACAAGAAATGCACATGTGAAGTATCAGTGTCAGACTGACTAAGGCACTAGTAAGCAGGTGTAAGCACAAATAAGCAATAGTAAGCATATGTACGCACTAGTAAGCTGGCTTAAGGCCTTACAATTGCTTTAAAGTGCCTTAATCACTCTGTATCTAATGGGCCTTTGTCAGCCCAGCAACAAAATAAACAGCTATGCAGGTCACAAACCCAGGATCCTATACACCATAGGCTCAGTAGCTATCCACCAAGCCATCACAGAAGTACAGAAGAATGAGGTAGTAGTAAACATGTCCTCACCATAGTATAACCAAAATGAACCTGTGAAAGTCATCAGTATACAGTCATATATGCCATAATTGACTACGTACATACATATGTGAACTGGAGTACGGCAGTAAGTCCAGATGTGAGGTGTTATTGTAATGAAGTGTAGAAGTTCCCAGGACCCCATACAGTGTACGTACACATGACTCAAGGATACAAGACACATACATAACAAGTGATGAAAGGGAAATCAACGTCAAAAGGCAAATATTATGCAAAGCAATAATAAGCACCGCTAAGCGTAGCACAGTACTGCTTCCCAGACTACTGCCAGGATAATACCAGAGGGAGAAACAGTGCCAGCCTGCTAAGTCTAATCTTGAAACAAATGCATATTTGTCCCTGGCGGGTCGACCCCAAAAATTCTTCTAAAAAGAGTCTTCGGAGTAACATACCATGCCTCAAAGTTAAGCAACGAAGGGTACATATGTTCGCGGACTAAATATTCAAGAAGCCTAAAAATCCATGGGTCGAGACAACTTATGTGATGTGTCCCAAGAAGCAGAGAGTGAGCAATGTGAAGTGGTGTGCTTAGATTCGGCTGGAACCTGTAGAACAGAGGGCTGCTGTGGATGAGGAGTATGGGGGTGGGGTGAGGAAACTATGGGTATGAAATAATGGGTCTAGGCGTGCTGGTGTTGGATGTATTCAGTATGTATATGCCTATATGTAGATATGTATAGATATGCATGTATACATATATATATATATATATATATATATATATATATATATATATATATATATATATACACATATATGTAATATAGAGAGGAAGAGGTATATATTTTGTTATACATATATGGACACACACACATACATCTACATATATCAATACATTCCCATACTGATGAATGGTATTGCTGAATGCTATGTCTTTGAAAACATCAGTGTTTTGCATATCTGCAATGGCCTACTGGCAAATCACATTGACTATGGTGCGCAGGCTCGTGCGTTTGAGCCTTGCAGAGGCTGTTTATTTGTTTGCTGGGCAGAACAAGGACAGTCAGATACAGGGTGATTAAGGCACTTTTAAGAAGTTGTAAGTGGGTTTATGTGGGTTTGCGAAATGGTAAGCAACGCTACTTGCCGGTTAAATCCGGTTACACCAAGTTAGCCTCAAAATTGCTTACTTTGTGTACAGGAGGCTTAACATCTTGCAAACCTGTGCAAAGACACTTACTAACACTTAAAAGTGCTTACTCTTGCTTACCCCTATGCTAATTTTCTTTAAAGAAAAGAAAAAAGGGTTGATATGACAGTAGTGAAAAAGGGGCAGAAAGAGGGAAAGACAGTAGGGAAAATAACTAGGGATGTGCATGAAGGGTGTAGGGAAGGTCCATAGCTGCCCATTTCTTCTACAGCAACAGCTGTGCATATGCACTGAAGTTGGAGGTAGGTTTGGACACTCAAACCCCTGAGAGAGGGGTGAGGACAACAATAATATGTTGTGATGCCAATTAGACCACATTACATGTGCCCAGTGGACATGTTTGCGGAATGGACAGCTATGTATGGGGCAAGATATTATTTGGGAACAGATTGCCCTTTTTTGAAGGTGCGAGTGGGATGTTGGGGAAGGAGAGTAGGTATGCCTGGGAAGGATAGGTTAGGTAGGATGACAGACTAGACAGACAAGACAGCATACAGGGGTGGTATATTACACATGTGGGGGAGAAACACCATGGATGGGGAGGGATGTTTTGAAGTTGCAAGCCCATGAGCCCCCAAATGGAAACAGTGGGACTGAGGTCCCGACCCATGGGCAGTCACCACTGCACCTTCACGGCCCCAAAGGTGGCTGTGATGGGGGTTGGGTAGGAGGTGCAGGCTCACCCTCTGAGTGCACCATGTGGCCCTCAAGCTAGTGTAGGTGATCTTGAAACTCTTTGCCGAGCTTTCTACACACCATGGACTGGACATGACGGTGGGTGACATGTTCCTGTCCTCCCCCACTCTCGGGGGGGGGGCAAGCACCTTCACCTGCAGTAGTTCCACCAAAAGGTTGTGCATGGACAATGGAGGAGGAGGTCCCAGGCTGGGACCCAGACCTGCTGGTGCCTGGTGCCATGGCCAGCTGAGGTGGGACAGGTGGGTCGACTGACATCGGCATTCCCATATTGGCTATGGTGTTGCCATTTTACAACAGATAAGGGCCAGTAATAGTCAGCATCAGTCAGGATTACTTATAACAGCATGCATAGATATTCCCATTACTACAAGACACCAGATCTAGAACAGTTGCAGAGCAAGGGGAACACATGCACATATCCTGCATGACATATGTACAAAGGGTGACAGACGCATGAGTAGTGCTATGAACACTGGCACAATATTGGCATGGTGCTGTGGTAACCTCAGACATTTACTGTCATACCACTGTGTTTTGTGAAGTATGTCCAATCTGGGATATGAAGTCAGTAACTCTCATGACTGTCACCATGTACTGACTGCAATCCTCAACACTATGCTTCTGCCGTTCTCAGATAGGTCTTCTGTGAGTAACACAAGGAACAAAAGGTTCAACACACTAACCAGTCTCCAGATGACCCTACAAATGGGGGTTTCCTCACAAACATCGCACTGTCATGACAGATTTTAAAACAGACAGACTAGCCATAACCACACACACCCTGTTAAACCAGCATTACTCTAAATTAAGAACAGCAACACTTACATTCTGTAGTCATGTCTGGCACATCCCCTCCTGTCTGTTGGCCATTTTCCACAGTGTATGTTGTTGGAAGTAAATCCCAAACACATCTGTGATGATGTTTGCTAAACGCCAGATCTAGGTTCCACTCACAGTGAATTTCATGGCTCAACACCAACATGATGTTCCTAGATATTGCAGTGTGTTTCCATGCAATTGGCTATGGGAATGTTACCACAGCTGTGTCACATTCAATCAGCTAGAGGAGGACTGCAATTGGTGCAGAGGCCATCAGCTGATCATGACCAACACTTACAAAACACTAGCTGCTGCTTAAGCAGAGCAGGTGTACATATCCACATCCACCAGGGAGGGTATGGGAGGGACAGACAGAGACAAAGTATGCCTGGGAAGGTGTGGGACAGTAAAACTAAAGCATGTTTGTGTAGCACACATACCAGTGCAGGGATTCAACCCCCTGACTGACAATGCATTACTATCACATGTGCATGCAGTTATTGCATGCACCACAGAGCTTATGCATTGGTGAGCTGTCCAAAAATATATGTGCTGGTGAGTGACATCTGCAACAGTGATATTGTACAGATACGGCAGGTATAGCACAAGTGCCTGTCCACATTGACCAGTGACAGTGGCAACACAGCCACACTGTCTAAGGGACTCATACACATTGCCGCACTTGCCAGGGTCTGGAATACACTCCCTACCTAGCTATTTTACCACAATACAGTACTGCACAGGTATCACATGCACCACAGGAGCTATTGTGCTGCACTATGGGCAAAGGGCATATGAAGGTATCTGACAGAATAGTCAGAATACTTCAGTATGCCAATGGGAGTTGTACCAGGTGTGAATGTGGTTGGAAGCATCATACACCACACATAGGGACACAGGGTACCAGTACTGACGTGCATGTGTGCATTGCTTCATGGGTGTATAGTGGTTGGCTGTGCCAGAAGGCTGTACAAGGCTAGGTGAGGGGTATACTTTGGCATCAGGCCACATGACAATGGTCTGCAGTGTGGATCAGGTGTGTAGTTGGAATGTCCCACACAGGTGGGTATTGTATTCACCATTCTGCCACCTGGGTTAGTATTGTGTGTGGCCAGTGCTGTGCAATGCTTGCCAAGTATTTGTTCTATAGTCCACAACATGGACAGTGTCTGGGATGTGCACACATCCCACATTCATGTACAGTGACACGTGGAAGTGTAGCTGGATTGCCAGTCCTATGTTATGTACACATATTGTTATCATCACATGTGCCACTCCTGACATCTTGTGGAAGGGTGTGCTCATGGACAGTCCTTTGTGGACCACATGTGATGGCACCACAGATGTTGTAGGCATCCATTGGGGAACATAGTGAAGGTGCACTGTCTTCAGTTATGTGCCTGTTGTACTGATGGACAGGGTGCCATGCCCTATGTCGCCCACTGCAATCACACCATGCTTGCTATCTGTGAACAGTATGCAGGGTACTACTAACATAGTGGTAGCTGTCTAGGCAAGTGTGTTTGTGTATGAGACACAGGTACATAGTGTACTCTGTATAATACTAGGGTTGCTTACTTTGTTCACCAGGCCTTGTAGCACATGTAGGGGTGTGGATTGGTACCCCACCATCTCCACTGATTGACATCTGACATCCTTGTAAGGTGGACATTGTGACATATAATATGGCCACCATATAAGAAAATACAAAACTGGCTTCTTAATGGGTCCAGGCATTACACAGGCATAACCACATCCACACAGGTTATGTATTACAAACACACACACACCACAACTAGCATGTCTGGGGATAGAACCCCTACCTAACTAGTTTATCATACTACAGCATTATGCAGTTATAGCACACACCAGAGAGGTTATTGGGTCACTTTTCATAAAGGTGTATTTCACAGTAGATAATGTCAGCAGACTTGCCAAAGTAGGGCAATGGAGGTTGTAGTGCCTGTGAATAGCCTCAAATAGATTATTCTCCACTCTGACAAAGGAACACACACAAACATTCATACTTACCATGTCTGGGTATAGAGCCCCTACCTAGCTAGTTTATCACACTACAGCATCACACAGTTACAGCACGGACTACAGAGGTTACTAGGATTTGATTTTACCAGAGATGTATTTCACATGGAATGACATCAGCAGGCTTGTCAAAGAAAGGCAATGACAGGTGTACTGACTGTCCACAAAAGCAGTGAGCTCTACACATACACACAGACTCACAGTTGCCATGAATGGGATTAAAACACCTACCTAACTACTACAGCACATTAGACAGTTACAGAACTTCCCACGGAGATTACTGTGATACACATTCACCAAAGGTGTATTTCACAGGGAATGACATCAGCAGGCTTGTCAAAGAAGGGCAATGACAGGTGTACTGACTATCCACAAAAGCATCAGGCACTACACAGTTGCCATGAATGGGATTAAAACACCTACCTAACTACTACAGCACATTAGAGCATTATGCACTTACAGAACGCACCATTGAGATTACTGGGCTACTCTTTCACCAAAGGTGTATTTCACAGGGAATGACATCAGCAGGCTTGTCAAAGAAGGGCAATGACAGGTGTATTGGCTGTCCACAAAAGCATTGGGCCCTACACATACTCACAGTTGCCATGAATGGGATTAGAACACCTGCCTACCTATTACAATACATTAGAGCATTATGCAGTTACAGAAAGCTCCATAGAGATTACAGGGATACTCCTTCACCAAAGGTGTATTTCACAGGGAATGACATCAGCAGGCTTGTCAAAGAAAGGCAATGAAAGGTGCACTGACTGGAAGGCTACCAGGGACAATTGTGTACAGTGATGGACATTTGCACATCATATGTTTTTGCAAAATGGGAAAGTGCTACGTGGGACAGACCTCATGAGAGGGGGGAGCTGTCTGTCACTGTCTATCACTCTCTTCCCACATCTATTATGTGTATGTCTGAGCTGTTATAGTGTGCTGTCTTTGGATATATGTGCATATTCTCATCAGGTCGTGTATGCAGGGCATGACTGGTGTGCAATGTGGGAGTGTTTGCACAGACATCTGTGACTGACTGCTGTGTATAGTCCACAGTTGTTTCCAGACATGGGCTTTATTTCTGTGTGTGAAAGCATGCCCAGTATGACCCTTCTGTAATTTGTTTTCTGACATGGCCTTTGCTTCTCTAAGTGTGTAAACATGCCCAGTATGAGTGTCTGTATTGCATGCATAACTCCATTCCAGGTAGGCTGTACTCCAGTGTAGGTATTTGTGCTCTACACCTACAGCTAGTAACCTGCTTCTGCAGGATATCTGTAGATTGGTTGACAATGTAGGTCGACATTGGGCAAAGGCTAGTGAGATTGTTGCTAATTGTGTCTGTGGTGCTTCTGCTACATGGTTTTGGTGTTGGCAGGGATACTCAGTAATATGTGGTGTTTTACCCTCTGATGCTTTACGTCATCAACTACTGACAGGTATACATCTTTGCTGGCAGTAGGTTCATGGGGATTACAAGCTGAATGCAGCTTTGTCCAATACTGTGGTGTGCAAACTACAAATTCTTGCACACTCATTTCATTCTGGCTTGGAATCTGCAGACACTTGCTGATGGGTCTGTGTATATGGTCCAGCACCTTGGTGCTGTTGTGGCTGTGGTTCCCATGCCTGTACAATTATCACCATGACAGGATGGTCATATCATGCTGTGGCCATACCTCCCAGGTATTCAGACTCATTGAGGTTATCCAGAGGCAGGGCTCATTATTCTGTTCATTAACCCTTCACAATTTGGTTTGCAAGCAGGTTTGTGGCCACCCATCCCAGTGTTTGCAGCCATGATAAGTATGTGCACACATCAGGGTTTCACCCTTCACACACTCCATGGTGGTGATGCTACCCCCCCCCATTAATCTGTCCTCTTCCTACCATTATGCACACGATATTTGATAGGTATGCTTATAGTTGCCACTCCATCCCAGCAGTATGTACAGGTTGGTCCACAGTTCATGCATTGGAACATGCTGGACATACTACTGGGATTTGTCAACATGTCCTTGCATTTGTGTTCTGTGGACTTTGTTTTGTCATTATGTGGGAGTCCACGGGGTAACATGCAGTGGTGGTACTGGCGTGACACAGACCTGTGACAGAGGACAGTGGGGCATTGGGTACTGATGCAGGCTATCTGTAGCAGGCCAGTACATTCTGTCAGTTGTACAGACCCAGGCTGCAATGCAATGTATTCCCCTGGGTTGACAGGATAAGTGTGTAAGGTGGTGATGGCAATTGTTTCTGTCCTTATCTATCCATGGTGTGGATGCTGGCAGGGTGCATCTTACAGCTATGGACACACCTGCATGGGACACCTCTTCAGCATGCTGCATTTTGTGAGTATTCACATAGTAATGTTGGGATCATATTGTACTCATTCACATCAGCAGGGAGATGGCCTGTGTGTTACCTGATTCTGATGTTCAGCCAGACTGGCTGCATGTGTGCTAGGGTAGCTACTTGCAACTGCCTCACAGGTATACATGGCCCTTTCCCCTGCTGGTGGCTAGTGGGTGGACACCAGCAGCTTCTACATACATCATGCCTCTGCCTTTTGTGGTCTTCCAGTGTTTGCCCACAGTACGTCTTAGTTCCCCATACTACATAACCAACTGATGTGCTGTGAACCTGTATGTATAAACGGAGGATGTCTCCATCTCACTGTGATATTTTAAACAGTCTCTCTCTATGGTATTTCCACCTGTGTACTGTGTGTACATCTGAGCCAACACTCATGTCATGTCCATCTTCCAGATGGTGACAGTTGTGACATCTGTACAAATCATATGGTCTACTGCTGTAACATGTCTTGCTGGGACACCAGTCTGTTTGGCACTGCAGTTGTGTGGACTTGGCCCAGTCATCAGCAGTACTGACCATTGGACACCAGGGCACACCATCCATGGCTATTTGCTGAACACTTTCACACAGCATACCACTCAGAACTACCTAACAAGCAGAGCTCTGCCTGTTGTAGACGTGCGACTATCCATCTTGCTGATTTGACCAGCGCAGGTACTCTGTGCTCACTGTTATTACTCCCACACATGGCTGGTAATACATTTCTACATAGGGTTAGTGGGGGCACACATCACAACTGTGGACATGTCCTACAACCACCTGATATATCAGGTTTTCTGCTGACGTCCACACAACAACCTGACACACAGATCTCTGCATATTGTACACATGCAACATTTCATTGTTATAATTGGGGCAGCTCAAGTACTCTGTGCTCTGTTGCTGTGATACCCACACATAGATGCTACTGCTATACTTCATAGGGTTGGGGGGCACACCTGACAATTGTAGACATTTCTGCTATACCCACCTGATATCTCAGGTACCCTGTTGGCCTCCACACAACAACCTAACACTCAGAGCTCTGCGTATTGTACACATGAAGCAATCCATCCTTCTACTTTGGCAAGCACAGGTACTCTGTGCTCACTGTTATTACTCCTAAACATGGATGCTAATACATTTCTACATAGGGTTTGGGGGGCACACCTGCCAACTGCGGACATTTGCTTAGACCACACTGGTATTTCTGGTAGTCTGTTGGCTTCTTCTTAAATCTGTATTCTGACCTATCCTACAGACTACAGACATATCAGTGTAGTACAGTTTATAGGTTTTATTGAACTACATTGCCATTTCAGACTTCCTACCCTTCATGAATGACATCTCACTTCCCGACCTGTTATACTCAGTGTAGGTCTGGAGGGGGGGTTGATCTCTATTGCCATACCTTGAGGACAGTAGCATAGCCTTTCCTTGTGTTCATCTACACCTGTCCTGCTGGCTGGCTGGGACTGTTGTTGGGTATGTGAACCTCCATG
The DNA here is from genome assembly GCF_019279795.1 of Protopterus annectens. NCBI lineage: Eukaryota > Metazoa > Chordata > Ceratodontiformes > Protopteridae > Protopterus > Protopterus annectens. The sequence continues at coordinate 23,569,830 of NC_056726.1, read as the reverse complement.
ACATGCATGTGTGTGCCCTATGGACATACATTTGTGCCAGCACATGTCCTACAATGGGTTTTTTCACCTTGTTTGTTACTGCCTACTTTGTTTACACCAGTATTTGTTATGGTTTCATGCTGCCCATATAGCTGTCCACTATATGCTGCCATCCCACTCAGCCACCCAATTCCCTTCCTTGCATGTTCACATCCATACCATTGATACAAGTAGTAGACTATACTACTGCATTCAGTAACTGAGGATGGTGCTGGAGGGCTGTCTATGTCAGATGCACATAGTACACTCCCTATACATGGTAAAGCAGAGGTAGTGTCATTTTTGGCATCCCTTTTAATGTATGTGCAAGTCAGAGAGAGTTTCCATTCTCTGGGTTCCTACTGTGTCAGTGTATGTGCTATGCATTGCCTCTTTGCCAAAACCAAAGCATGCTGTGCATGCCTCCTCCTGCCTACAGGTGCAGGCTCAGGTTGTTCCTCCTCTGAATCACTCTGTGCCTGTGCTGACCTTGGCAATGATGGGGGACTGTGTGGCCCTGCCTCATGCTGTTCCTGCTGCAGCTGCCTCCACAGGATCATGTTGTGTAGCATGGCACATACCATGAAAATGTGGGTACATGTAGCTGGAAAGTACAACAAGGCTGCACTGGATGTGTCCAGGCACCAGAACCATGACTTGAACATCCAAAACACACATTCTATTATGATTCTTGTTTGTGTGTGTGCCTCATTATGGAGCTCTTGTTCAGGTGCGTGTGCATTTCTAATGGATGTCATCAGCCACGGCTCCAGTGCATACCCAGCATCCCTCACTAGGTAGCCGTATGCTGGCAAATCTCTGGTACAGCTGCGTCATATGCCAGATGTGGGAATTGTGATAGCTCTAAGGGCTTCCAGCACACACATTCATTATAATGCCCTGGGCATCACACATGACCTGGCAGTTGATGGAGGGGAAGCCCTTGTGGTTTATATAGACCCTGCCCTGCTCATGGGGAGGAGCTTTTATGTGTATGTGCGTGCAGTCTATAGCACTCACTACTTCAGGGAATTCTGCTATTTGTTGAAAGAGAAGCATATTGCTGGCCAACACCTCACGGGTGTTGAGGAAATATATGTGCTCACCGGCATGTGCTGACATGGCATCCAGGAACTGGTGGAGTACTCTGGATGCTGATGCCTGTGAGATACCCATGATATCCCCAGTTGGCCTTTGGAAGGAACCTGTAGCTAGTATTCTTAAGCCTACACATAAGTTGGTTTCCACTGGGATGGGTTCCTCTCTGTTGGTTCTGTGTCTGAGGTGTGGCTGGCACAGCTCAACGATATGCTGTAGGAGGTCCCTGTCTACCCAATAGAGCTCGACTATCTCCAGCTCATGTAGCCAATGGTAGGTTTCCCTGGGTCTGTACACTCTTCACCTCCTCCTCACTGCGTGTTGGTTGTCAGCATTGACATCCTCACCAACCTCAGCCTCTTCAACATGCTGGTTTATGACAGCAAAAGCAGACCCTAACTTTCTTCTCTTGCTTTCATTTTGTAAAATTTCCCTGTTTGTATACACCGGTGGTGCAGAGTTTTCAGGAAAAAACAATGGGGAAAGGTGTTTGCATAGTTTATGGTGGTGTGCTGGGCTGGGCTGGTCTGCTGCCTGTGTAATTGGCTGATTCTGATACATTTCACCTGACAGCTAAGGTAGTTCTCCTTGATTACCTTCTTACTGCTGATTTCCCTTCCCATTGCCTTCCTGTTTAAGCCCATGTGCACACCATGCAAACAAAGTGCACACTGCTGCTATTTCCTGGTTTAACTTTTTTGTTCTTCCTGTAAAACCCGGTGCGTGGTCTGCACACCCGCGTACGCTTTGTAAAGAGTTCTAGGCAGGTTTAGACACACACTCTAGCTTAGCTGTGCTAAGCTAGGAGCAAACCCGAGCCACAGGCCTCCAATCCACTTACAGGATGCCTGACCCCCCCCCCCCCATGATGTCACCTACCTCCTAGTCTTGCACCCAGCTATTCATACTCTTACACTGCTGGGATCCGACTCACATGCTGGGGAAAACTGGGATTCACTATTCTTCCCCTGATTTGCACAGGATTGCCTGCTAATGCATAGTTACATATCTCACACTGAGCCTTCCCCCTTAGCAACCACTACTCACTGGTCAGGTTGTCTTCTGCCTGCCATTGACTTGCATGGCAGAATACTGATTTTAGTTAGAATGCTTATTTTAGGTTTATTTTCTTATTTTCCCCCGATCCCATTTGCACGCCGCTGCCCTATGCTTAAACAGCCAAGATCGGCGAAAAAAAAAAGTCGATTTTTTTTATTTTTTGTATTGTTTGCAATGCCAATGGCCTTATACTTGGCCATTGGCATGCTTCCTCAGTGATATGCAGCCTTTATGGATTTCACCTGCAAATGGGGTGATTTGCATATCAGGGTTTAGTCCATGCAGGATTAGTGCAGGAGCACTTGTGCACACCCCTGCAGGCTGTTCCTGGATCGCACAGCAGACATATCGCCTGTGTGGTCTCCTGCACTAATCTTGCACTCTGTGCAAGCTTTTGTGAATCCAGGGGTATGTTTATATAAAGCAGTCAAACCCAGATTTGATGAATATGCTTCACCTCAAAAAATCTAGATCCATCACCCCATTTGCAGGTGAAATCCATGCAAATGAGGTGATTTTGCAATCCAGGAAGCTTGCAAAAGTCTGTGCAAGACTAGTCATAGAAATGTGCCCTATATGTAAGCAGGTACATTCCTGCAAAATCTCACCATGGAACTAACCTGGTGGCTGGCCACTGATATATCACCAGTCTTGTAACCACAAAGTTTGAATCTGGTGGTTAAATCTGTTTTGTGCTTGAAAAAAGTGATATCATCTGAACAAATACGTTTTGGACTTTGGAATGTTACGTGCTATGTGAGGTGGATGGTAGCTGGAGGCATGTAAGATGGAATTATATTCAGGAAATTTCCTATATACTTCTGTACATAAAGTATGATCAGAAGATCTCTTAATTAATACATCCAAAAATGTAATGGTATTCCTATCAAAATTAGCCGTAAAATGCAATCCCCATATATTGTTGTTCAAATAGGTGACAAATTCCAATAATGAACAATCATCCCCCTTCCAAACCAACCAAACGTCATCCAGGTAATGTCTCCATATATCAATCTGAGCTAGAAAGATGTTTCTGTCCTTGTCATATAAAATACATTTCTCAACATAAGCCATAAAGAGATCAGCATATATGGGGGCAAAAGAGGCCCCCATAGCAGTCCCTTTAGTTTGCCAGAAACATTGCTCTTTATAATAGAAGACGTTACTGGTGAGAACATATTGTGCTAGACCAACCAAGAAGGCATTGAAGTCCAAACTGTATAAGTTGGAAACTTCCAGCCAATAAGCTAATGCATCTAACCCATCTTGGTGCGGAATGTTTGTATATAAAGCACTCACGTCCAATGTACATAAGAGCCAACCAGGCTCAAGTTGTGTGTCAGAAATAATCTGCAGAAAATTTGTGGTATCCTGTAGGCGTGATCGTATGAAAGGTAACAAAGGTTTAAGATGATTGGTCAAAAATAATGAAAGAGGCTCCGTAATGTATCCCCTACCAGATACAATCGGTCTGCCTGGTGGATGTAAAAGATCCTTGTGAATTTTTGGTAAGAAGTAAATGTACTGGGTGACCGGATCTTTAACCAGAAGTTGATTCATAATATCACTGGTTATGATAGCATCCTCCTTAGCTTGTGTTAAATACCTTTCAATACATTTACTAAACATGGAGGTTGGGTCTACCGACATATGAGAGTAATATCTTTCGTCCAAAAGTTGTCGTTTGGCCTCATTGTCATAATCAACCCAATTAAGGACGACCACAGCACCACCTTTGTCTGCTGAAATAATGACAATATCTTTGTTGTTTTGGAGTTCCAGAATAGCTTGTCTTTCCATAAAGGATAAATTATTGTGTTTTAATGGAATGCCTGAACCAAAAAAATGTAGATCCTTGAGAATGCTATTCTGGAACTGATGGACCATCGGATGCATTGGTGGGGAAAAATTGGATTTATGATATATAAACCTGTCATGATCAAAAGTGGAATCTGATTCACCAAAAAACAATTTGAGATTCAAAAGTCGACAAAAACTGAAAACATCCTGTGCAAATGACTCTTCAGAAACAGTGAAACCAGGTATGAATGTTAAGCCTTTATTTAACATCTTAATCTGTGTGGGAGTGTCAAAGATTTTAATACTCTTAACATATACTGGAAGAATCACGCAGATAAAAGTAAGCAAAAAAAGGTTTATTTTACATGCATGGAGACATGCTACAACGTACATGGTATGTCAGCAGTCTAATTTCTGTACACTTTACATGGGTTTTTATACCCTCTTCTTCACGTACACAGCAGCTGGTTACCAGACAAGGAATTTCAGTCAAGGCTATAAATTCACCTAAAGGAGCCCTAGATAGTCAGAGGTCAGTCACAAGATAAGCTTGTGCCTGGTAGATGGTCAGAGGTCAGTCACAAGATAAGCTTGTGCCTGGACCAAGGTAGCATCTGTGCATTCCTCTTTGGTCAGCAAATTCTTTACAAGAAAAACAACCTATTTTAGCTTATTTCTTTGCACGCAATGCAGTTTCACATTTTAACCCTTACTGTGCATGATACAAAGATGTTGAACACAAAGATTCTTACTACATTTCCCCCTAACAACACTTTGTATCATCAGTAATATATTTTATTCATACAGTTTTTCGCATGACTCATGTTCTGTATATTCAGAATAATAAGCTTTAGTTGCATTGGCAGACAATACATTTGATATTACTATTTGGATGCAAGGAATGCAGCAACGACCCAACAGTAGGAATATAACAGCACCAACACATATAGCAATTAAGACATTCATAAGTACTGTTCCCCAATTTCCAAACCAATTTTGGAAAAAGTCAGTTAATGGATTCTGTCCTGGTTTTGTAAGTTCAGAAACTTGTTGTAGGATCTCTAGATGGCTGTCGATGTCATGCTCGTTGTCCGGTATGAACAAACAACACTCCTCCTCGATAAGAGCACAAGTACCTCCTTTCGCCGCTAGGGTGAAATCGAGCGCCATACGATTCTGCAACACTACAGTCCTCATTGCAGTTAATTCATCCGTCACCAATTCTAGGGCAGAAAAAGTTGCATTGCTCAGGGTTTCTAACAGTTTTGACAGTTTTCTGAGCTCCCAAATGGATTTTACTGTCCCATAAGCTGGAAGAATACCAGCCCAAGAAATAACATCATCGCCCAAGTCCATGTGTGACAGCCCCTTGCTGCTACTATGGGCCAAATCGTGGTGATAGATCCAGGATGCATCAACGTTACCTACGGGATTAACAGGTTTATTAACAGCACGTACATTTCGTATTTTACCTTGGGAAAGAGAAAATGTATGTCTTTTAGCTGGTGCTAAATAACCCAAAAAACAACTGTCTGACCAATTCCTTGGTAACCATTTGTATGCTTTTCTACCACAGATAAAATAACAATCATTTACTTTAAGTGTAATATTGACTGGAACAGATTGATTTCCTTTATCTTGCAGCCCTTTAAACAACAGATCATACACAGATAACATTTTTTCAAAGGAACTTGTGTCATTAATAAGCCCTGTATTATTAATAAGCACTTTTATGGGCTTGAAACTCGTTGCACAGTGCCCATCTATTGTACAGTTATGAATTATATTTACATTACACTGACTCCATCCAACCTTAATCTTGCCCCCTCTTTGGAAGCATACAGTTCCATTCTGGCGACCCATGAGGGGAAATGCTATTTTGTCCTTTAAGGCTACCTCTGAGGTTTCAAATAGTAAATTAGTCCATGTATCATTTGCCCCCAAAGGGACTGTACCTAACATTAGACCACCATGTACAGTAGGAATAGCCGTGCATATCCAACAATTTGAAACATTAAAAGATAGAGCATATGCATACTTAATAGCTTGGTATGTATTAAAAGGTGGATGCCAGGCCGTATTTTTGTCTCTCTTTACTTGGTTAGTCTTGTTTGAAAATAAAAACGGCCACAACAGAAAAGTAACAATCACACTTATTAACAACAAAATTATTTTGGAATGCTTTGGTGGGAAAGGCTGCTCCCGGTATTTTTTTGCATTGCTACAATAGTGAGATATTTATATAAAACAAGATTACCTCTAATCAGCGTTCCTCAGGGGAACCCAAATCTTTGTGCAGTTCAAACTGTTTCACTAATTTGCAATGTGTCAGATGAATCCACGAGCTTCTTTCCTTTATTCGAACTGCTGTAGGTGTTGAAATCAAAACCTGGTATGGACCTTCCCACTTTGGTGAGGCCCACGTCTTCCTCTTGACAATTTTAACCCAGATCCAGTGGCCGGGTTCCACTTCCAGGATCCTGTTGTTCTTCTGATCTGAAAAGCAATCATTCATTAAAGAGGTGTTAGTTCTGGTCAGCAACAGTTTCCTCATGTAATCTGCTATCTCTTCACCCCCCTCACATTCCGCAGGCAAAAGATTTTGCCACTGTGGGACGTAATAAGGTCTCCCGTATAATAGTTCAAATGGTGTGACCCCTTTTGAGGTGGGAGTGGTACACATGGACAAGAGCGCCAGATGTAAGCAGTTTATCCAAGACTGATGTGTCTCGGCCATGAGTTTACGTAACTTGCCTTTGAGAATACCATTATGGCATTCAACCAACCCTGCTGACTGTGGGTGGTAGGCACAATGGTGTTTTAACTCGATCTGGAAAATGGCGGCCAGCTTTTGAATAACTTGGTTTACGAAATGTGTACCATTATCAGAATAGATGCATGTAGGTAGCCCAAAATGAGGGATAATGTTATTTGTAAGGGCCTTGGCTACCGACAGTGCATCTGGGTGTGCTACCGAAAAAGCTTCTACCCATTTTGTAAAAGCATCAATAATGACTAACACAAATCGCTTCTGTTGAACAGGAGTTAGTTCAATAAAATCCATACAGGTTGTGTGAAATGGATACGGAGGCAGCGGGAAAGCTGCTGGGGCGATCCACACCCCACCACCATGGTATCGTGCGCAAAGCAGGCACGATAAACAAAATCGTTTAGCATACGCTATAAAGCCCTTGGTCCAGAAAATTTGCTGGATTATCTGAACCATAGTAGCAGAGCCCAGATGAGATGGGCCATGCATCACTAATGAGGCATACCTAAAAAGGTTTGTTGGCAAGACATACTTATCATTTGGACCTACAAAAACTCCCTGCTTTTGAATAGCCCCATATTTAATCCATCGCTGTTTTTCCTGAACTGTACTAAGTTCCTGCATTACCTGTAAAGTTTGTAGATCAAATTTATCTGTAGGGTGAAGTTCCTGCTGTGTGGACTCAAGTGCAAAGGTAGAGGTTAAGGCTACACTCTTAGCAGTTTTGTCAGCCAGTGCATTTCCAAGTGATACTGGATCCTTGGCATTCGTGTGCACTGCGCACTTACAGATGGCCAGTCCCCGTGGCAGTTGGACAGCTTGTAAGAGGCTAAGGATTAAATCCTTGTGGGTTATTTCCTTTCCTGAGGCAGTAACCATTCCCCTATTTTTCCATTGCTGTGCAAAGACATGGACCGTGGAAAAAGCATACTGACTATCTGTGTAGATAGTAACTGCCTTATCCTTTGAGATGGTGCATGCTCTGGACAAAGCAATCAATTCGGCTGCTTGTGCAGACAGGTTCCTGGGGAGGGGTTTTGCCTCTAGTACCTCAGTCTCAGTCTTGACTGCATAACCCACTTGTGTAATACCTGCCTCATTCTTACGTGCTGACCCATCTACAAACAGGGTCCAATCTGAATTTGCCAAAGGTTGGTCCTTAAGGTCTGGTCTTGGTAAGACATTAGAGTGTATCAAATCTAAACACACGTGAGGGGCACCATCGTCAGCCGTAGGTAACAGTGTGGCTGAATTAAGAGTGGTGCATCGCTCAATGGTCATGTGTGGTTGTGATAGTAATGTTGTCATGCAGGATAAGTGTCTGCTGGGAGAGAGAAAGGTAACTTTAGCCTGTAGTAGTATTACTGCGACAGAGTGCGGTACTCGTAAAGTAAGGTCATGAAACAAAACTAGGGTTGCAGATGCTTGCACAGCCAGTGCAGCTGTGACTACTGCTTGTACACAGTGTGGCAAAGATCGTGCCACTGTGTCCAGTTTACTGGAATAAAAAGCTAATGGTCTCAACTTATCCCCATAAGTTTGCAACAGAACCGAAGTCATAAAGCCCTGCTTACAATCTACTGTCTGAACAAAGGGTTTTGTATAGTCAGGGAAGCTAAGTGTTGCAGATCCCGCTATCAATTGTTTTACCCTAGTAAATGCCTGTATTGCCTTATCCGTCCATTTCAGCGCATCATGTGCTGCCATGGGAAGTGCGAAAATAAGTTCCGAAAGTGAACTTACTTCCTCTGCATAGTTGGGAATCCAACTACGACAGAAATTTGTTATTCCTAGAAATGGCATCATTTCATTTTTTGTACTGGGTATTGGTGCCTGTAAAATAGCTTCTTTTCTACAGTTATCTAGTTGTCTACCAGCATTAGAAATTATATAGCCTAGATACCATACTTCAGTTTTACAAAATTGTAATTTAGATTTATTTACCTTATGTCCCTCTTTCGCCAAGAAATGCAATAACCGAATAGTTTCGGACTCACAGACAGCCTCCGTGGGTGCAGCCAGTAAGATGTCATCCACGTACAGTAGTAGATAACAGCCACGCTCTGGTTGAAACTGTGCCAGGTTTGTCGACATTTCTTGCGAAAAGATTGTAGAACTTTCACAATATCCCTGCGGCAGTCGTGTATATGTGTACCGCTTGCTCATAAACGTAAAGGCGAACCAAAACCTACTATCTTCCTGTAGAGGAATGGAAAAGAATGCGTTACTAATATCAATGACAGAAAAATACTTATCTGTGGGAAGGATATCATTTCACAAAACAGATGGATCTGGGACCATAAGAGCCCTTGGCACTACAGCAGCATTCACAGCCTGCAGATCCTGTACCATTCTCCAGGTCCCGTCCGGTTTCCTTACTGGGAACAAGGGTGTGTTACACGGTGAATCTGTGCATGGAATTAAAACCCCAGCTCGTAGTAGAGCCGAGATCACTGGTAGAATGCCTTCTTCTGCCTTTTTACTTAACGGATACTGACGCTTGTGAGGTCTAAAATCGGATTTTGGAGTTATTTTAACCTGTCCTGCTGTTTTTATTAGCCCAATGTCATGTTGCCCGCGGGACCATAAGGAGTCTGGCACTGATTGTAACTTCAATTCTTCCTGCGGGGTTAGGAGATATAGTCAGAATGGCCCTCCCCCGGGTGGCGTTAGCCTGTCTTCGCGGAGGTGCACTGTTGGTCTAGCTTGGGTGACCCAATTCAGTCTTTGTACCTGAACTCCTTTACATGCCAATTGTTCTGGCGTCATTTTAGCCCATTCAGTAACTTTCCTCCCCACCAGATACCATGCCATTTGTTCTTCTCTTGTTACAGAGACATGTGCAATAGAATTATTGCGAAAAAGTAACTGCATATCTTTTGTAAGACTGCATGTAACTGCAGAATTTCCTAATTTATCCCAATAGAGATTTTGTAACAGGATTTTTGTGACCTTGTGTTTAAAGAATTGCTATTCATATTTGTCGTCTGGTCCTACATACTTTCTGTAATACATTGTACAGTGTAGTTGTTTAGCTACCACTGGCGGTTGTGTGCCATATTTGCTTAAGGCCAAATTAGTTAGCTCATTTACTACATTTTGTGGTCCAGTTTCAACAAGATCATTACTGTACCAGTAGTGTAAATCACCCTGCCCCACCTGTAACATAACATCTTGAATTTCTACTCGTTTGGCTAGAATCTCTGATGCAGTCGGCACAGCTGCTATGCCAAACACGTGCATGAAATCTCTTCCTAATAAGTTTACAGGGCAAATTTTGGAGATAATGCCTCGAAACCTGATAGTTTGGTTAGTTTCAGGGTCCGTGAACCATAAGGGTTTAGATAGTGGTTCCTTATAAATGCGGCCATTTGCTGCCTTGACTAATACATAGTCATCAGAAGTTACATCAGATGGCACTGCAGAGTTTTTCAGCAGGGTCCTGGAGGCCCCTGAATCACACAAAAATTCTACATCTTTACCCTCTACTTGAAGTGTGATTATCGGTTGTGCTTCTAGCTGCATAGTTACAGCCAGCGCTGTTAAATTAACAACCTGATATTCGCCTTCTTCTGAAAAATCAGTCATTTCATTCTCCCATCCTGCACATTCTCCCTTACCCTCTTCGTTTACATCCTCAAAAGCTTCTTCTTCACTCTGCCTTATTGAGTCTGGCCAATCAGCCTCTTTGTCCGGGTCTGATTTACCTCCATCACCATCATATAGTCATGCTGACTCGTGATCCGGGGTGGTTTTAGTTTTTTCAGAAGACCGGCAATCCCTCGCAAAATGTCCCTTTTTGCCACATTTGAAACATTCCCCTCTTTTTTGCCTACCTTCATAGTCTTCGGAATGCCCCGCATTCCCTCTTCCTCTACCCCTGCCTCTGCCCCTTCCTCTACCCCTGTTAGTCGGACCTTGCAGTAGCATAAGTGTCCCATCTTCACTCACCGTAAAGGTTTGAGCTTGTTTCCTTTTCTTTTCTTCTAAATATTTTTCTGCATGTCTTGCATACTCCAGTAGGGGCTGCAGACGTGCCGTCCTATGATCGATCATATGTTTTTGAATGAAGTTACTGATTGCAGTTCTACATCCTTTTAAAAAGGCATTTTTTAACTGTTGTTCATAAGGTGAATCATCTTTTTGATCGGGTGGTCTGTTTATTCCACTATGGTTGTCAAAGCACTGGGTAAGTCTCTGCAAATAGTTGTCTACTTTTTCATCATCTGCTTGTACACATCTATTGATACAGGTCCAGTCTGCCCTAGGCTTCCATTTATCCATAATACGGGTTAGTAAATTCTTGACCTGCGGTTGGTATGAGTCTGAATTGTAGGCAAGTGGTCTATTGTCTTCTCTGGTTATGGGATTCCAGTCCCCACAGACTAAGTGCCAGTTGGGACCCAAAATTTGTCGAACTACTTGTTCCATCTCTATGGCATTTAGCTTATAACTTTCTATCATGCCTGCGATATCGGCACAAAACTTGGTCATATCTAACCTAGGGTGTGGTATTCCTTCTACGGCTTTTCGAATGTCTTCTCGCATCCAGGGTCGATAAACTAAAATGGTGGGACCCTGTCTGGACGTACCCACTTGCGGATTTGCAACTTCTATGAGGGGATACTCTGTGGATGCCGAATTGGCTTCGGCTTCCTTTTGTTTCCATTCTGATTTATCTATACTACGGGTTCATAGGTCCAGAGTGTCATCCGCCTGCTTTCGTAAAACTACGGGAGGTATGGTTTTACTTTGTCTGACTTCTTCACTTTCCTGATACTGAGGTGGACTAGTTTTAAGGGTTTCTGGGTCTGGATATAAGGGCAGGGCCGTCGCCTTGCGACAGACGACAGATGTTTCATCATCATCCTTTTGGATGAAAAATGTATCTTTTGCACTCGAGCCACCACCTTCCTTATTTGAAAACTGTTCCCTATGTCTCTTATTAGCTGCTTCTAACCATTTCTGAGCTTGAGGGAATCCCAACTTCACTTTATTTTTAACTTTGCCTCCTGCGTCCCTACGCAGATCTCTCACCAAATTTTGACATTCTGATCTGTTTAAGTTACCACTAAACCCATAATTTGTCTTCCATTTTTTTATGTACTTCAGGTTTTTTGGATGCAATTTAAACATATATTCCTCATCTTCAGTCCTTTTATTTAAGCAGCCCTTACTAGCACAACAACTGCTTCCTATTCCCATTTTTCTTATTTAAAAGAAAAAATATTTTCCTTTTCCTGAGATCTCTACCGGTCTTTTGTAAAATTTAAACAAAAGAAAATTCCTTTATGACTAGTCCCTTAAAAAAAGTACTTTTATAAATGAAAAAAAGCTTACCTTACTGTGGATCTTCCGCCCTCGTTCGTCACCGTCCCACGGATCGAATCTAAGAGTGACTGGCCTCTACTTACGACTTCTTCGTTGAAGGTCTTTCCATTCAAGGGAGTCCGAGATTCGTTCTCCCTTTCCTGTACAGGTTTTTCAGTCCTTCTTATGCGATTCACACCGTGAAGAGGTGGCCCCACAGTCTTGGGTGCCAGAAATGTCAAAATATTTTAATACTCTTAACATATACTGGAAGAATCACGCAGATAAAAGTAAGCAAAAAAAGGTTTATTTTACATGCATGGAGACATGCTACAACGTACATGGTATGTCAGCAGTCTAATTTCTGTACACTTTACATGGGTTTTTATACCCTCTTCTTCACGTACACAGCAGCTGGTTACCAGACAAGGAATTTCAGTCAAGGCTATAAATTCACCTACTGGAGCCCTAGATAGTCAGAGGTCAGTCACAAGATAAGCTTGTGCCTGGTAGATGGTCAGAGGTCAGTCACAAGATAAGCTTGTGCCTGGACCTAGGTAGCATCTGTGCATTCCTCTTTGGTCAGCAAATTCTTTACAAGAAAAATAACCTATTTTAGCATATTTCTTTGCACGCAATGCAGTTTCACATTTTAACCCTTACTGTGCATGATACAAAGATGTTGAACACAAAGATTCTTACTACAGAGAGATAATTCAAATTCCGACAGGTTTAAAACATTGTAATGTGATGTATTCATTTTGCCAAAGCAATGTCCAGTAATCCCTGAATGTTCTCCACTTCTGTGGTGTTTGCGCCCACCCTGCTTATATTTAGGCCTAAAGGGATGGACCCTGGAGTTCTTTTTGGGATGGTGACCCTGAGACTGCTGGGGATTCATTATCAGTGCATGAGGAAGTATCCTCAAAAGAGGAGATCGTGTCAGTATTATGCCTTCTGAGGATCGATCTGGGTCGTTTCCTCTTATTTGTAGGTTTATATGGAGTGGTAGTAAACCTGACATGTTTGGTGTTGGATAAAAATGGAGTGCCCCTTTTGTAGTCCTCCTGGTCCCTAGTAAACTTTTTAGTTTTTCTGGATTTGAGTTCAGCATCAAGCTTACGTAAGTCTGAGGCCACATTATTCAATAATTTCTTAAAGAGTGGTTTCTGCTCATAAGCCTTAAGTTTGCCAACTAAAACATTAATCTGATCCAACTCTTTATCAATAGCCCGATTGTGAAAATTATATAATTCAACAACAAAGGCCATAGTGGCTTCTTGTTGGATCTTTGACCATTGTTGGTTAAGTTCCTCATCGGCATTCATCACATGGGGAATAATGCATATACGCAAACCCCTTGGAGTGATTCCTGCAGTCTGATAAGCTTTAAATAATTTGCTGTGCCAAATGTTGGACCGTAATGATCTAAGATGTTTATTTAAATCATCAAAAAGCATACTGCAATTAGATTCCAAGCGAGTCGAGTCAGGCTCATCAGTGTTGCCCTGATTAGAAGGACCGAGTCCAAAGACCCCAAGGTCCTCTCTATCAGCAGCCAAACCAAGAATAAAACTGGAAAGGTCCATCTCGGAACAACAGAAAAAGATAATCACTGTCCCTAAAAAGTATCAAAGAATCAAAAAGGCTGACAATAATAGCCACAACAACCACAGCTACGTCAGTCCAAAAATATATAAATTCAAATGAGTAGCTGGACAATAACAGCAACCAATGGTTATTACCAAAGCTGCGTCCAAGAACCTAAATATATAAATTCAGGAATTAGAAAATTGTACCAAATTATTGATGCATAATGTGAGGAATATCGAAAGGAATAATCACAACAGCTACTAATCAGCAATGATTGTGTTGACAAAAGGGCTGAACAGGTCCAAAATGTTTAATGTTAATAAACATAACCTAAGCAGTTGATGCTGAACCAAGCAGAAAAATTGACAATGACAACAAAAAATTGTCAAAATATTGTGATATGATAATATCAATTAATGTTAATAGGAAACCAAAAGGAAACTGCAATGTAAAGGGAAATAAGTGGGCAACCCACCAAACCCAACCTGATATCTGAAGAAAAAATATAAAAATCCTAAACAGCTAATATGCTGTTTTAATGGATGTCACTGACTGATAGGCAGAAGCAATAACCCTGTATATAATGATCTAAGAATTCATGAAAGGGGCATGTGGATTTATAATGATAAATGAAAGTATAATACTCTCAAAAAACAGTATATAGACTCATAAGCCAATAGTGCTAAAGCACATTGGACCATGAAAATGTAAAAAACATGATATGTTGCAAAGGAAAATGAATACACAACCAACCAGACCCAACTTGCTGTGTATAGAAAAAAATATAGCCTAAACTAGCTTATAGGCTGTTTTGGTTTAGTAACCATAGATTGAAAAGATAATTATATACATGAAAGTTGGATAAACTTGGAGGTAAAAAAGAGACATATGAATGTGCACCAACAAATACAAATGTCATGGTCTCAGAAAACAGTATATGGATTCATAAGTCAAACATACTTAGGCTCAATTAACCCTAAAGAATGTAAATAAATACTATACTAACATGAAATGTGCAACAACTGAACAGACTGAGTAAGTTAAATATAATGTATGACTGACAGTAATCACAACCTGCAATAGACCAGAAACCCCATTGCCAAATAATAAACAAAAATCAGAAAGCACAATGTTTGTTTAGAAAAACATATATGCGAGCATAAGATATAGACCATACATCTGAAATAAGATATTAATCAAAACTGTTAACAGGAACCATATGCGTATAGGTCATTTCAAATTATGTTACCAATAAAGGGACTGAAAACCTCCAAAGTTGGAAAATATACATGTAAATCCAAAGACCAAACTGTATATTAATCAATATTGTAAAAAATGGTTCCTGACTAAGGTCATAAATGAAAAGCTAACAATTGACTCAATAGAGAAAGTATGAGCATATATAAGTATCAATTCAATGTTCCAAACATTAACAAACCATGTGCAGAAATACAGAAATAATCACTGTTGAATAGTCCAATATATAAATCCCATGTAGATCAAATATACAACCTCGACCAAAAATAGATGTTTATAGTCCAAAAATGTTCTTCAAATGTGGAAATCAAGCTAGCATGCAAAGCCTTGTAGTCCAGCCAAAAATATGTAGACATCCGACCCTCTTAATAGATTCGCGAATAAAAATATAAATGCAATGGCGACGAATCCATAACAAAAGATATTACATAAATATGAACCAGTCACAATATCATTAACCAAGCCCATACAATGATTGTGTCCGCATGTAGAAAACACAATACACATAAATCCAACCATGACCAGTCCGTATAACAAGTTGTACCCTGTGTAGATTATAAGCATCCAACTCGAAAAAATTAACAGGTTTGGGATGCTATAAAAAACAGCAAACATGCAGAGCCTAGTGTTCCAGCCAAAAGTATATGGACATCCGACCTTGTTAATGGCTTCGCGTGTAAAAATATAAATGCAATGGTGACAAAGCCATAAGAAAAGATATTGAAAAAATGCGAGCCAGTCACAAAAAAGAATGTCAAAATGCAGATAAGTTAAAAGTCAAACCTGCAAGTACCAAATAGTTTAATCCACAAACTATATTTTCATGGAATCGTGGTCATCAAAAACGGGCCTACAGGCATCATCAATCCACTGAGATATGAAAGTCACTGAATAAACGCTGTAAGATATCCTGAACCCAAACAAGGATGGCAGATGAAAAACGGATTGTATTCCAAACCAATCAACGACTGTAAGCATAAAAAAAATTTAACAAATCCAAGGCAAAAAGCTTGAAAAAATGTAGCAAGCTGCACTGGAATCCATGCAGCAGTCTCAGAGTCACCGGCCCCAGCAGGATGTGGAGAGGAAGTGAGGCACAAACAACGAACCTCCTGCGCGTAGGCAGTTGCACGGCTCAGACAAACAGTACCAGTCAAAAGCAAAAAAAGAGAGCCAGCAAACAGTGACTGGAGAAATAAAATATTTGTATTAAATAAGCATATTAACAGCAAAATACAGACCGGTTTCGGCTGGCAAAGCACAGCCTTCTTCAGTGTACAAAAAATCACAAAATACACAGCTGTTTTTAACTAATATGCAAGCAGTCTATTGGTCAAAACTTAAAGGTGTTCATTAAGCCCCGGGGGGAATAACCCTCCCAGTCTAATGATCCATTTCTTAGATGCATTAGCTTATTGGCTGGAAGTTTCCAACTTATACAGTTTGGACTTCAATGCCTTCTTGGTTGGTCTAGCACAATACGTTCTCACCAGTAACGTCTTCTATTATAAAGAGCAATGTTTCTGGCAAACTAAAGGGACTGCTATGGGGGCCTCTTTTGCCCCCATATATGCTGATCTCTTTATGGCTTATGTTGAGAAATGTATTTTATATGACAAGGACAGAAACATCTTTCTAGCTCAGACTGATATATGGAGACATTACCTGGATGACGTTTGTTTGGTTTGGAAGGGGGATGATTGTTCATTATTGGAATTTGTCACCTATTTGAACAACAATGTATGGGGATTGCATTTTACGGCTAATTTTGATAGGAATACCATTACATTTTTGGATGTATTAATTAAGAGATCTTCTGATCATACTTTATGTACAGAAGTATATAGGAAATTTCCTGAATATAATTCCATCTTACATGCCTCCAGCTACCATCCACCTCACATAGCACGTAACATTCCAAAGTCCCAATTTATACGTGCAAAACGTATCTGTTCAGATGATATCACTTTTTTCAAGCACAAAACAGATTTAACCACCAGATTCAAACTTTGTGGTTACAAGACTGGTGATATATCAGTGGCCAGCCACCAGGTTAGTTCCATGGTGAGATCAGACCTGCTTACATATAGGACACATACCAACAGACCATCACAACCCCTCAGGTTCACCACCACATATGCCAGAAATTCAAACTGTCTTATTCAAAGTGTACGTAGGCATTGGAATATACTTCAATGTGATTCTGACATTACCAACATTATTCCGGACAGTTGTTTGTTTTCCTACAGGAAAGGAAAAAACCTAAATTCTTTCTTTAATCATTACAAACACAGAGATACTGGAACACATGAATCACTACAAACAACATTATCTGGTGAACCGTTATATGGTTGTTTTCCCTATGGACACTGTACTAATTGCCAATATATTCATAAATCTAAACAATTTTCCAGTCATAATTGTCCCAGGGTTTTTGACTTGAACTTTTTTTCAAATTGTTCAAGTGATTGGATTATCTATTTGGCTACTTGCAACTGTGGCTCTTTTTATGTGGGACAGACATCACGACCCTTAAGAATACATATTTCTGAACATATTAGCAACATTAAACAAAAAAGAATACATAATGCTCTTTATAAACACCAACCAGTTCACCCCACAGCTAAGTTCACATTTATTATCATTGATATAATACGTGGAAATCGTGCCAATAAAACAGGATGGCATTCTATACTTAATGTTAAGGAAAAGAAATGGATCATTAGACTGGGAGGGTTATTCCCCCCGGGGCTTAATGAACACCTTTAAGTTTTGACCAATAGACTGCTTGCATATTAGTTAAAAACAGCTGTGTATTTTGTGATTTTTTGTACACTGAAGAAGGCTGTGCTTTGCCAGCCGAAACCGGTCTGTATTTTGCTGTGAATATGCTTATTTAATACAAATATTTTATTTCTCCAGTCACTGTTTGCTGGCTCTCTTTTTTGCTTTTGACTAGTATATAAAGAGACCACATCTATTGTAAATATGTGTTCCTTCAGATCAAAAAACTGTGCTTCAGAAAACAATCTTATACTGTCCAAAAAATCCCAAGAATCTTTCAGAAAGGAATCCATTCTTTGCACTAAAGGATTCAACATATAACCATCATATAATCACTGTTCCATTGGTCTAAACAGTTCCATACCAAAAAAAAAAAACTGTATAAATAAAGCATCTCCTAATATTGACCTTAAATTTCTGATGAAGTTTGACAAGTAAACATAGGCAGTGAAAGTGCTTAAAGGATACCCCGGTCTTCATGGTTTTCTTATCTTATTCTTCCTAAAAATTCTTAGTTTATTAAATTTACAGTTTGTTATGGTACAGCCTTGGGTGAGAAAATTACTTCAATCCAAGATGGTAAGATAAAAATCAAGCTTTTGCTAATACTGCAAATGTGCAATCAAACACTCTTTAGGAAAATGTACAATAGCATGTATTACTTAGATTCTCAGGTATTTTTTCTACCTTATATGACTACTGTACTGGATATATGGAACAAAGAACTAAGTGAGCAATTGGATATGAATAAATTCATGAATACATGGACAGAGTATCATAAAAGTATAAAGTAATCTTGTCACAGGATTCTTCAACAAAATCTCTTCCATAGAAGATACTAGATCTGTTATCATGACGATGCCTTAAAATTTAACTAAAGGCTGCTGCCACCTTGTATCTACATGCTCTTCATTCCACATGTGGTGGTTATGTGCAGTTTTTAATATGTCTTCAAGTAAAACTGATTTGTTATTTTCATTCTAAATTAGGGGTATATATTCCTTTCATATCTAACTAATGGATATTAAGGATGAGTTTTTTTTTAAGTTGAACCTATCATATCAAACTTTTACATGGCCTCAGTAAAAACAGCAGTTATGGAATAAACCTTGATATACAGACATTCATCTCCAAATTCTGGACACCCCCACATCTGGTTTTAAGAACTATACCCAAAAGGGACTCTTTCTACAGAGTGGGAAAATGAATTCAGAGACACCTTAGGTGTAATGAGACAAGACCTCATTATGAGCAAATTTGCATATCTGTGAAATGAGTTTTACTACCATCAATACAAATCAGCACTTTCCTGTGGTACTTAACAATGGCAACCAATGTATCATTTTAACAGAAGCATCACCATCAATCACTCTTCTATACACATGCATTCATTACACACACAAACATGCATGCATGCGCACAAACACAAAAACATGTATGCATGCGCGCACGCACACACACACACACACACACACACACACACACAATTGTGTACACACGCACACACATACATATAAACATGCCTTGTACCTGTCTGTGATTTGATACAGTGTCCCTGATGTTTATTCTTATTTTTGCCTTATCTTTGCAATTTATGGATCTTTACACTTAGTCAATAGTGTCAGAAATTAGAGTTTTACACCTCTAATTGATCACATAATGCACTGCAAAGTTAGATATGTTGCTCTAATAATTTTTTTAAGTGAGAGACAGTAATAATTGAAATTTTCTTCTTTTATCTCATCTAGAGTTCCTCCAAGCATTCTTCAAGGCTTTGTGCTAAAACCTCCCCAGACACGACCACATCTTCAAGCCCTCTCCACCTTCTCTGATTTTAAAGGATGATCCTGGTGCTGCCTTTTATAGGAGCCCTGTTCCTCATAACTCATGAACAGTTGCAATTATTGAAGAATGTCAGACATTAGAATTTTATACTTCTTATTATGCAAAACATGCTCTGCTATACTAAGTAATCAGTCTCCCTAGTGGGTCAAGGCACCTATTTGGTAAACTGCTTTCTGTGTCAAACCATACAGCTCCTTTTACTTTATTTTTATTTCCAAAGACTTAGGTAATATATTAGCAGCATCCATCTTATCATGTGGTGGCACAGAAGGCTAGCATACTGTTTGTGAGTGCCAAGGGTGCAGGATTTTACTCTTTTTAAGTATCTTTAAGACATACCCCCGGATTCATGAATCCTCCATGTAAGACTTAATAAGTCTTACTCAGAGGCTGCAGTTGAATGGTATGACATCAGCGTGCCATGAATATGCATGAGGGCATGCTGACTCAACTGTAAGTCTTACACGGACCATGTATGGGGACGTGTCCGACTGCTGAGCAGTCTAAATGTCCACGCCCCTGAAAGTGATTGAAAAGTAAAAGCAAATACACAAGAGCGAGTCTGCACAAATGTCCTTGCACCCAACACCACACTCCCTGATATTGTAAACCTCCATCACAGTTATAAAAAGTAAAAAGTTAATTTTATTTTTTTAAATACCCAAAATAGCTGCCCGTATTTGTGCATGCGTGCACGGGTGTGCCCATTGCTTAGCTAGAGTTAGCAATTCAGACATGAAAGAGCATAAGAAATAATGTGTATACAAATCACACCAAATAGCAATAGCATAATGGTAAGGAGTTCGCACAAAAAAGAGGCGTTCACGGTTCGAGTCCCACCACTCCCCTTCAGATGTATTTTTAAATCAGTATATGAAATAATACCAGACAAAAATATGTGTAAATAGTAGTAAAACACAGTGAAATGGCCAATGTATCAGTGAACAAAATAAATATTTTAAATGATCCTGATATATAATTGCCTGCAGCTAAGCAGCACTTCACCCAGCGCAATAGAATTGCCCATAGTTTAATTACGGTTAACCCAGCGCAATAGAGGTGTCCATAGCGAAATAGCGCTTTAACCAGCACAATCTGTTTCCACAGACATGCGTGCCGCGCCAACCAGGGCACCATAGGGCACCGAGGAGCAACATAGAGCAAAATTGCTTAAATGCAGCCACACCCCCTAGCCTGTCTGGACAGTATGAAAATAAAATGAATGATAAGGTTCGAACCCAGGACTCTGTGCCTCACAAGCGAAGTACAGAACCACTAAGCCATGATAACTTAAGGGAAACAGCCACTGTTAACAGACATATACTTACTAATGGTAGTTTAACCATTACTAAGCAGGTCTCCAGTCAGCCGAGAATTAAAAAAAATGGCCAATCACAAAAAAGTGCGGGAAATGCGGCATATTTAAGCCCCATAGGCGGGAATACATGCCATAACTGATTGTAGCTCACATCTGCAGTTAGAATGGATGGTGTTGGAGAGAGAACACGCTTCCGAGCGCAACGTTGGGGCAATGAGGAGTCGAAATACATGGTTTGGCTCCTTGTCCACCATCATGAGTCAAGACTCCTGCAGGGCCAGTTCCAAGGGACGGAGTACAAGGTAGAGGCTTGGAACCAGTTAGCTCATGACCTCACCAGTGCCACAGGCATTCCTCGGACTGGTGAGCAGGTCCGTCATCACCATGCAGACCTAAAGAGATGGAAGCAGGACCGCCTGAACCAATGGATACAGGAGGCCCGTGGGATGACGAATGCCCCACAACTCAGTATGTAGCCATGGAATGCAGTATGTAAGAATTGATAACTGAGTATGTATAACGGATAGGTATGTCTCAATATCCCTTCATTTATTTTACAGCTACAGGTGACCGTGCTGCGAATCAGCAAGCCTATGCTGATAGGCTGCTAAGGCTGTGCCACCAGGCAGGTTAGTGATTATTCTGCATGTATTGTTATATAAAATATGGGAGAGAGCATGAAAGAAAGTGTTGTAGTCCAATAATACAGCCATAAAATTGCCTGAATAAGTCCTCTGCATGTACTGTCAGATAAAAACGTCAGAGAGGCAGAAAAAGAGTGTAGTAACCCATTAACAAAGGTAACATATGTCTGGAATAATATCTGTGCAGGCACTGTCATATAAAATAAGTGAGTGAGCCTGAAAAAAAAGTGTCCTAACCTATTAATAAAGGTATAATATGTATTGAACATGTCTGCCATATGCACTGTTAAAACAAATAAGGGAATGAGCTTGTGGAAAAGTGTGTACTGCCATTAATAAAGGTCTAAAACCTGGAGTGTGTCTGTGTCACAGAGTTTGAAATATTGTTGTACCCTTGCATTATACAAATAGTACTGTTTGAAAAAGTGCTGGCAACCCAGAGTTGTGCAGTCCCATATAAAGTGGGTGATGGAAGTGCAAGTAGCTGTGAAGCATATATACAGTCCGCAACAGTCAGTTACTGGCTGGCATGCATAAGTAAATCTGGCACACGTGTAGCATGTTATTTTTCCCCAGAAATGTAAGTGTGTGTCAAGAAATGCAGGGTTCTGTACAAATCAAAGTGAAAATGTCATGTGAAAACATCCCAGATATGTAGATAAAGAAATAGAAATGCAATGAAGAAATATGTAGCAGTAACATCTGCATCCTGGACAGATAGTATTACAGGTCAGGCATATATTGAACTAGCCAAACCCATTACACAACCTAATGTATGGCGGCAAGTGTAATAATACATGTAGGGGATATACACTTGCAGTCACTAGGAATGTAGTGTAGACTAAAAGGTAATTATAAGATGTTAACCAAGGTTTTTTTCTACACCCTACTGTATGTGCATAAACCATGCAATTCCACACCTCAGTGGGTATGTGCAATCTTAAATATTTGTTGGGACATATGTCCTATTATTCAATAAATATTTGCATTCACATTGATGCATGTTGCCTGTTTAAACACCACAATCATGGTGGCCTGTTGCTACCAAACATCCCTGCATGCTGTTGTAATATCCACTGTGGTTCAATATATGCATGTGTTGTGCTTGCTGTTCAACTGTTGGAACCTTGGTGTGTTGGGTTAATGGGAATATTACTGCATGCTGTTACAACTAATCTGGAATGCTGTTGTTTATGTTGTAATTAAACACACCTAATCACAGAACATATGGGAAGGCCGGTCCCAGAGGACCCACCTGTCCCTCCTCAGCTGGTGAGTGCACCTGGCACCAGCAGGTCCAGTGCCCAGCCCGGGCTCCCCTCCTCCATTGGTCCTGTGCCACCTTTGGGTGGAAGTGCTGCAGGGGATGGGGCTCATCCTCCCCCATGCAAGTGTGGGCGGAGAAGGACCACCTGTCACCCTTTGAAGGGTCTGGGTTGTGGTGCGTAGGGAGATCCAGCGTTCATTCACTGATCCCCTATGCCAGCTCAAGGCGAGAGTGGTGCGTCTCATGGGTGAGCCTGCCCGTCCTACGCAGCCCCCAGCACAGCCACCCTTGGAGCTGTGAAGGTGCAGTGGTGACTGCCCATGGGTGGGGATCTCAGTTCCACTGTTACCATCTGTGGGCTCATGGGCTTGCGATTTCCAAACATCTGACCCTGTCAATTGTGTTCACCCACCCCATGTGTCATACACCACCCTGGTATGCATCTTGTCTGTCTTGTCTGTTTACCTCCCCAACCTACCTCCCTGGACATACCTACTTCCTTTACCTCACTTCCCACTCTCACCTGAAAAAAAAAAAAAAAAAAAAAAAAAAAAGGCAATCTGTACCCACAAAAAAATTACGACCCATACATAGCTGCCCATTTTGCACACATGTCCATTGGGCATGTAAACTGATGATTATAATTGGCAGTACAACATACTTTGTTGTCCTCACCCCTCTCCCAGGGGTGGAAGCTTTCAAATATCACTCCAAATTTATTGCTTATGCACAGCTGTTGATGGTAAAGAAATGGGCAGCTATGGACCTTCCCTACACTCGTCCTGCACATCCCAAGCTTGTTTACCTACTGTCTGTCCCTCTTTGTGCCCCCTTTTTCACCACTTTCCTATCTCCCCATTGTGTTTTCTTTAAAAAAAATTATCGCGGGGGTTAGCAGGAGTAAGCCCTTTTAAGCAGTAGTAAGCAGGTTTACGCGAGTGTGCGCATGTGTGTGCTTAGCTAAGCATCGCTAAGCGTCAAGCAAACCCGTGCAAACCCACTTACAACTGCTTAAAAGTGCCTTAGTCACTCTATGGCAGGGCCCTTGTTCTGCTCAGCAGCAAAAGAAAAAAACCTCTGCCAGTCTCGAATGCCAGACCACTGACACAATAGACTGCATGAATTACCACGAAGCCACAGCAGATATACAAATAGCTGGGTTCTGAAATAAATATATCATGCATTACAATGAGGGAATGGAAATGGAAATCAGGAATGGTAGAACACAAATCCTGTTCTGTGGGTCTTTACCAGCAGTTGTGGAATTGCATGACATGACCGTGAAAGGAGAACCAGCCATCCTAGCAGGGAATAATGTTACAGTAGCAGCTTACAAACACCACACAGTATCAGACCAGGATAAATACTGGCCACAGGAATATAGTGCAATAACCACATTTGTATGGCAGTTAATTGTGTAAGTCAGAAATAAAGTACATACTCCCATGTATCCTGTGTTAGCATTTGGAGGGGTGAGTACATGTCTACACTAAGAAGTGTGTACTGGAAGCAGCAACATTTAGGTTTGAGTACAACATGCATATAACTGGCTACAACCCTAGCTTCAGATAAGAGACATATACCAACCTTCTGACTGACACAACAGTGTCCAGAGCAAACAAGCATGGGCCCCACCTTGGACAGCTGAAAGGGCTATGCCTGCCTAACCTAGCATTTTATAGCAGTGGGCTGTATTCACAGTGAGTAATGCAATCACCACACAGCAGGCTGCATGCAATTACTGAATGGTGGGCAGCAATTGGTGCAGCGGCTGTCACATGCACAAGTGCAGATACCTGGAAAAGCAGGCTGTACCTGCAGTCCACACATGCAATTTTATCATTGCAGGTGTTGGGAGATAGAGAGAGAGAGCGAGAGAGAGAGAGACATGGACACAGGCACAGACAGAGACAGAGACACAACAGAGAGAGAAACTGAGACATAAACCAAAATAAAGGGGGAAAACCCAAAACAAACAACCAAAAAAAAACAAAACAAAAAAAAAACCTACAAAACCATAACACACGGAGCAGGGAAATACAAAGGTAAGGTATGTAACTCACATGTATATGTTGGCATGTAGTAGATGTTCCTGAAGAGTACTCTACACACTGCAAATCATCCATGTGTGGCAGCAGTACGTATCTATCTGTATCCACACATGTGCATAGGGCAAGGGACATACTGCAACTGTTAGTGAAGGGTGGACAGATATCTGTCATTGAAGTTTGATATGTGCATATATCTATGTAGGTTGTAGTGTGTGCCCTAGAAAACAGCATGCAGTGCTGATATATGTCATGTGGTGGTTAAACGCTGTGGGACTGATTTGTCAGATCTGCTGTGTTACAGCCAGTGAGACCTGCTAATGCTATGTGGGCTGAGGACACCCACATGCATTCTGCACAACACTGTGCAATATAATCACATAACTGTACATCCCTCAACTGTCGCATAAGTGATATCCCCACCATGAAAGGTGGACTGTACATGTGCCTATATGTACATCCATGTGTACAGCAATGGATGTTTACATGTATGTGTATAGATATGCATATATATAATATATATATATATATATATATATATATATATATATATATATGGATAGATAGATATATAGAAAAATATATAGCCATATAGTGAGAGAGAGGGAGAGACAGAGTGACACAGGGTCATATGTACTGCAACAGGTGTATGGTGACCAAGGCATGGACTGTAGACAAGTGTTGATACTGCAGTGCCATTCCTCATTTCCAAAACACTGTACCCATTAACTACCACATAGGTAGAGATCTACCTAACAGTGAAGGTGTGATAAGGGAACATGGGACACAGGTGGACAGTAGCCTCCATTTTGATGAAGACAGTGCCACACTACACCTGTAATCAGTCTGTGTGTTATGTGTCATGACAACAGGTGTGTCATCTATAGAAATATAGGGCAGTGTTCCCCTCCACCCATCACAATGCCCTGTGTGGTATGTACATCACATGACAACTACACCAGGTGAAAAGGCCACAGACATACCTCCCAAAGGGTAATACTGGCCGCAAACAGATGGCCTATGCAGACTGACTCACAAAACCACATCTACACTGTATTGCATACTGGCCACACAGAGGTGACCTCTGCTGGATAAACAGAGGTATGTCACACCCATAGATGGGTGACAACCACCATGGCAACATATCACAATCCCTCCGGGATACACACTCTGGGGCCCTAAACCTTGTCAGCTCACTAAACAGCACATGCTGGAGGGATAGGTTCCCATCTCAGAGATATGCCATACACCAGAATAGACCACCTAGCAATAGCAAACAAGGCTCCTCCTTAGCAGTTGTCATAAATACCCCTGATGATTGTGTGGGAGATTGGTAATACACCCCAGGAAACACCTCTGTGGTTCTGGTTGGCAGGGACAAGTGAAATCAAAGTACATGTGTGTCAAAGGCCAGGGTAGCATATGGCTAGGCTGCCGTAGGCCCTAGGGTCAACAGCATATTACCTGCCTATGACACTATGCACTCACTCATGTACTGAATGCAATACCTGCTATGTGAGGTTGAATAAATGTAACGCTGAATGTGTGCAAGGTCTGTAAAGGTGTGATAGCTTAGTGTGAAGTTGTATCTGACATGGTAGTGTCTATCCTAGCTATGAGGACAGCAAATGATGTGTAATGTACTGTTAGGCAGACATAGTAGTACAGCATATGATGTGACGTAGTTCCTTATTGACGAATGTGGTGTCTCATTGTAGGCTAAAGCAATACATGTATGCTTAGTGAGTGGTACTGCTGGTGAATCCAACTCCCATATGAACTGTAGTACTACCAGAAGCTGTAGGCCTAAACAGCACAGTATGGTGTGTGTTCACATTGCTTGGAAACACTGTCATCTGTGTTTCCTGTAGTCTGCACAGAGGACAAAACTCAGGCATAAGGGTGTGTAAGTAGTGGCACACAGTACTGTATGGTACACAGATAATGCTCATCAGTGTTGGCATACAGTGGTGTGTTGTATGTTTGTCTGATGTGTGTGTAATCATGCCTATACAATGACTGCAATCATATGTGTGTTACAGGGTCTACGTGTGTATCCAGCAGCATATATACTCTGTTACAGCAGTATGCCACCTATAGTAACAACTGTACACATCTGTTAGGCAGGGCTATGGCATCAATGACTAGGGTGGTTGACTGGTACTACTGTACCTGTACTTTACATCCATTGCAATGGATGACATCTCTGTTTGTGCATTGGTGTGATATACACCCCTGTCTTGAGGTTGTGCAATGTGTCACAAACAGTGTGTCAGGTACTGTTGTATAGTGGTGTGATATATAGAGTGTGCCAGGCACTGTTAGTTAGTTGTGGCCTGAGAACCACTAAGTGGTATTGAACGTGTGTAATCTCTGACAGACAATAGGATGGTATATATGTCAGTAAAGTGATATCTGTGGTTAAAGGTGTAAAGTGTGCCACATGACTCGCTCACACATATTGTTCATATCTTTTTCAGCCAGATGACCCACCAATGCAATCCATCATACACAGCGGATGAGGAAGAGGTGATACTACAAAGCCCATTGCAGCAGTACATGATGCTGTTCTCCAGAAGCAGCCAGCACAAGCAGGAGTGGACTGCACTGTGGCAGGAACTTGTTCATCGGGTAAATGACATAGGCATGCATAACCGGACATATTAGCAGGTACGCCATCACTGCAGTGATTTAATTAGACATGTCCGGCAGCATGCGTCTGATATCCAAAGACAACAGCATGCCACAGGTGGTGGGGTGGCCATTCATCCCCCCCCTCACCAGAGTGGAGGAGCTGCTCCTAAGTGTGGTGGCTCCTGGACAACAGCAACATCAACTTCTGACATGTGTTGTCATGGAGGCTGGAGCCACCCAGTATGTTCACCCGGAGCAAGCAGGTAACATGTCCTATCTGTAGACGACAGTTAACTGTACTGTTAGATTATGTCTGCTTGAGATGTGTACTGTGTGTTTAGCAGTTCTGCTGCCTAGTGTTGTGCAATACTGATATTTCGAATAATATCTCTACACCAGTGACTGTTGACTGTTGTTATACTGCAGTTTAGCATACCAACTGTAGCAATGCCACAGTTGTGGCCGCTGACTAACTCTCTCATATTCTCGTAGGTCCCTCTGGTGTGACAGCAGGGCAGCCGATCCATGCTGCTGAGTGTGTTATAACTGCAATGTTGGTAATGAAATATGCATGTCATTGGTGAGGTGTAGGCCATGTACACGTAACACACCTACTCATAATGCATGCCATGCATGTTTGCTGTAAGATGTTGCACAGCTCAGTAATGTCAGTAGCTGCCTCACTGATATGCAATACACAGAGCATAAGACACAGTTGTGGCAACCCCGTACTGCACATTGGATAGGCATTGTTGCAACACCTGTACACAACATAACACGTTTATTATACGCAGTACGCAAAGACATACTACATATGGCGTAACCACACACCTGCTGTAAGGTCACACCTCAGTATCCCACATGTCATCCACACACACACATGATGTACCTCAGGGATAGAGGCCTATCATGGGGCTGTGCAACACTCTTCAACACATAACACAGTCATGTTAGGCAATGCTCCCTATTGGGCACCTCATACACCCATGTACAAAGTGGCTGTGTAATTGTGAATGTAGCCACGGCACTGTAGTTCAGGCACAGCATGCTAGGCAGTGGTCTGTCACACAGTAGTAGCCATGAGTCACCACAAAGTTGCATGATGATGATGATAATGGCACATGGTAGTACACCCCATCCAGTAACAGTGACCACAGTACTAGACATAGCGGTCTTTGCTCTGCACCTCATTTTTCTGTGTGTACAAACATATGCACCTATACACAATATGCATAGCATGCTGTGTGTGTGCTTACATATGCCAGTATACACAATATGCACAGCTGTCATCATCTGTACAAAGAGTCACATATATGTCCTGGAATGCTACTGGGTGTATAGGTCAAATGACACACATTGGGTATGTGTGGTGTTTAATGTTGCAGTCATGTAGCATGCCATGTCATGGCTGGCACTGACATATCTGCAATATGTCCCACACTCACCATAATCACTGTACAATGGCCATGTCGAGCATTGGGATTACTTCACATCTACATGCACCACTCATCCCATGTCTGTACATTGCATGCATTTGCTACACCTGTGCCCACTATTATTTGCTATGGATACAGACACTGTAAGCAGACATGGCAATCTATGTGTCACACAGATAACACATGCAGCCATGGTATGTATACCACTGAGTGATGGTGCACAGGAAATTGCAGAGCAGATAATACTTGCACGGCAATGTTGTGTCCATGTACACATTGTGTTCCAGGGTGTAGTTAATCACTGAACAACTACACACATGCATCACAACCATGTATAATGTAATTAAATAGGGCAGTCAACACTTGCACTGTATCGTCTTGAGCAACACATATTTTGCATGCTGACACGTGTGAGGTGACTGTTTGCCCACTGATACTGTCACCCACCTTCACCCACTATTGTGTATGTGTTGGATTGCTGGTGCGTGTGTGTGTGTGTGTGTGTGTGTGTGTGTGTGTGTGTGTGTGTGCACTGTGGTGAGCAGTCTATTTGTGTTCATGTGTGCATGTGCTCATGTGTGCATGTGCTCATGTGTGCATGTGTGCATGTGCTCATGTGTGCATGTGTGCATGTGCTCATGTGTGCATGTGTGCATGTGTGCATGTGCTCATGTGTGCATGTGCTCATGTGTGCATGTGTGCTAACATCATGTACAGATTGTGAAGTGTGTTTCCTGTCTTCCTTCCACAGGTGCTGAGTTAGGGGTGTCTGAATGCAGCAGGGAACCTGATTTCACTGCCATTAATAGTGGAGATGATGAGACATGTATTGTGGTACAGGAAGGTTTGTCAGGGTCTGTCGTTGGTCCACCAATTGACAGTGCACAGCGTTCAACCCCATCTATGCACACACTCATACTGCCAGTACATCCCTCATTACCAATGGCCTTAGCTGAGGGACAGCATACAGTCGGCATTGACCAGGAGAGTGTGGTATCCATGGCACGTGCATCCCCTCACAGCAGCCATAGCCAGATTACTGGAACGGTACCACATAGGCGGATGTCCAGGGGTTCTTGGAGGAGCACCACTGGACGTATTGCCCCTGGCAGACGTTCCCCCAGAGGTATTACAACCTCCAGTATGTTCTGGGCTGTAATGCAGGCACAGGCACGTATGGAATGGTACACCCGACAGGGACTAAGGGCACAGAGGGCCCATTACACTGCTGTCAATGACAGCATCCGTGACCTTGCCAGTGTCATCCGGAATTACACCGAGGTCATTGATAGCCGTTGGAGGGAGACATTAGATGTCCTCCACAATGTGTTAGCCATGAGCCAGGACCGTGTGGGACGGATGGGAAGCCGACGCATGCCAGCAACAGCATCAGCTGGCAGTCATCGCGGACTGACCATGGATCACAGCCACTCCTGTAGTGGCAGTAGCAGCCCCAGCAATGCTGGGGCTGGCCTGTCCATTGACCGTCCTACTAGACCACGTGCACGTGGCACTGGCCAGTCCCAGCAGGGACATGGGTGCAGTCATCATACCTCTACCTCTGATGATAGCACCCAGTCAGGGTTGGTACCCGATACTGCCCGTAGCACCCCTACCAGGCACAGGTACCGTGTCCATGGCCAGAGACAGTGATCTGTACAGCCTAGCAGGTACAGTCTGTGGCTGTCCCACAACCACCCATATATGGCAGCGACATGGTGGAGTTGTGTGCATGCAGACACACACACATTAACCAAACAACTAGGGCTCACACATACACACACACACATTACATCAACATTGGCCCATGCTGCACTGTTGTCCCTCACACACACACACACACACACACACACACACACACACACACACATACATGTCAATTGGATGGGTCAATATCAGGCTCTGGCAAACCAACAACACACCCTGTGCATATGATGACACCTGTGCCACCTCCTGTCATCTGTCACATTGATGCAGGAATAGGTTAACATGGTTCTGATGCACAGGGTGACATTATAACAGTGTAGCAATAGTAGCACCTTGCCAACAGGAAAGTGTACTGATATCCTTGTAGGTATATCTGAGCAGGCATTATGCATCACAGCTCTGACAGTCATTGTAGCATTGTTTACACCAGTGTTAGGTCTAAGTATGTATTGTCCACCCATGTGCCACTTGGCTGTAGTGTAGAGTGTTGACAGCATGTGTTAGTGAGTGGACAGTATGTGTGTGATGTGTGCATTACACGTTAGCAGGTGTACATCTGTGAACATGGTGTATGCGCACTGTCTGCATGTACGTGCATAGTGGACATGTGGGATGTGCGACACACCCTGTTGTACACATTGTTAACATCTCATGGTATCTTTCGATGGCCAGTATGCATTCTACTACAGATATGTACTAACATGGGTACACATGTGTGTATGACATGGGTTGACACTATGCTGTGGGTGATACTGTTGGTATCTGTCAATGATCTGCAGTCTGGTAGTATACACCACCTCAACAGCATGACTATAACCAATCATTAGATGATGTCCTGACAAATGACACACAGTTGTAGGGAACTCAGTAATAGTTGGATCCTTCCGGTACTATACTATAACAGTAACCAGTGGTATTGACCATCACACATTCCTGGGACCACACCTGTGTGGCATATAGCCCTCTTAGGTTCATGCAAACACACTAGGGATATGCCAATCCACATCTGGAAATGCATGCATTGGCCTACACTGCATTCCCTGCATGGGACGCATATCCTACACAAGGGTATCATACAGACAGATATCTGTTGTCCAATACATGCTGTATAGTCGTAAGCCGACTATGGCATAGTCACCCACATTTACTAGACATACTATCCCGACAGTACCACATAGGTGGTAGCCCTCAACATGTATGTTGAGTACCAATGTGTACAGACAGACACGTGTTATGTCATCTGTCCCTTGGTATCCACATATCCATAGGTATTGTGGGGTCCATCGGTGTTTCACATAACACATAAGGGGCCTGCATGCATATCCACAGGACTGTTGTACACCTATAATGACTGTCCATTACTGCCAGTCGTTGTTGTATATGAACATGTGTGACATATACCCCAGGCAATTACCCTCACTCACAGTACTCTATAGTACATGTCATAGGTGTGTGTGGCACAGATGACCTTGGCCACGGATCACTACAGTGGCCGGGCTTGTTGCATACATACATATGTGACACATGACCTGAGAAAGAGTGGCACAATCTGTCGAAGGAAACAAATGTATTCATGTAGTATGCAGGCAACACACCTATGTACTGATTGAGGTCACATGTGCACATATTCATTTGCCACACAGATACCCGATGTGTGCAATGCACATACTGTTTTAATCATATGTCATACCATAGTAAAAGCAAAACCCACACTGCATTGACCACCTGTGGCACACACACACACAGCATTGGCAGGATTCAAACCCCTACCTAACTATGTTATGATACTACAGAGATACACATTAACATGGCACACTACATGCTTTACTGGGTGGTTTCTGTTCTCCTTAAATATTTGTAGGATGCTGACATCAGCAGACATTCCAAAGAGGGATGCACTTCTTTTAATGTGTTTCCCAGTCTCAAGGCTACTCTTCTCAAAGGAAATCACACACATACTCACACCCCCCCACACACACACACTATCAGCGCTTGCAGGATTCAAAGCTCTACCTAACTATGTTATGATACTAGAGAGATACGTATTAACGCGGCATGCTATATGCTTTACTGGGTAGTTTTTGTTCACCTAATATATTTGTAGGATGCTGACATCATCAGACATTCCAAAGAGGGATGTGCCTCTTTTAATGTGTTTTCCCAGTCTCAAAAAAGGCTACTCCTCTCAAAGGAACTCACACACACACTAACAGCGTTAGCAGGATTCAAACCCCTATCTAACTATGTTACGATACTAGAGAGATACGCATTAACGTGGCACGCTATATGCTTTACTGGGTGATTTCTGTTCTCCTGGTATATTTGTAGGATACTGACATCATCAGACTGAACATGGGAATGTGTGTGCACTTTCTTTTATGCGATCCCAGGAATGATCCATGTGGGTCGGCAGGTATCAACAGCTTGAACAGGACACTGTGAGTCGCACCTTGTGTGATCTATCTGTGGACACATTGACATCCCTTCATATGTCAACACATATCTATGCACAGATTGTTGGTTTTGTGGATATAACGTGCCTGTGATGTTGATGAAGAGCTATGCAAAGTCTATGTGGGACATGTGTAGCTCTGTTCAGTGATGTATGTCCTGGGTGGCTGCCTTGCAAATAGTGTAGCATGTTTGGGAACCATGATCTGCACATGAACATACCACAGTTGGTAGGGTTGTGTGTTTGTCAGCTTCCAATAGCTCTGTTTATGACTTCAGCCATGATGCACTCCATGGCCTTGCAGAATAGACTTTATAGGCTTACTGGACTATATTTCTCATGGTGTGTTGTGCACCCACACTTGTGGGGAGTGCCATATGTTGCTGTAACACATTCAATGGTTCCAGACCCTGTGGAGTGGGTGAGGCTCAACAGACTGTTCAGGTGCAGGGTCTGTTTGTTCTGTAGTGCATGCATGAAACATATTGGGAAACATTATAATCCAATTTCTGCATGCCTTTGGCTTTGGGGGGAGCTGGTCAGACATTCTACACTTGATATCTCCTGGTATGATGTCAGGGACTATCGTCAGTGGGAGGTGGTTATGTATATATGGGCCTGTCTGACAGGATGTCGGCATTGTCAGTAAGGTACAGTTGGCCCTGACTCAGGACATATACGAGTGTACATTACTATTTATGACATAGCTGAAGGACATGTCATGATTCTCAGTCTGGACTCCTTCGCAGCTACTCTTTACAAAACACCAACAAACCTGAGCACTAATCCCGGTTATACTCATTTACACACATCACACCCTACTGATCCTTTGTGATCAGGCTACAGAGTATGTCATCATAATATACTGGCATGTCCAGGGGTCGGTTTCGTGTGTACTCTCCAGTCCAGCTAGTGAATATTGTGGTTATGACACAATGTCACATCTGCCTCATGTACACAGACAACCCTCTCCTCCTCCCAACACACTCAGATATATGTGAGAGATGCAACAATATTGACATACAGGAGACTGAGCTCTCTCGACCCATGACTGGCATGGTCTATCAGGTGGTGGAGGTGACCACACACACCACATATCAGTCTCACATACACCGATAGCGACAGCAATCAAACCACATTATCACACATGCACATACTCGGAGGCTCTACATACACTCTGCCTAAGCAGCAGAGACCTCCAAAGCAGACACACAAACAACTGCTACCCCACTACAATACCCACATATCACATAGTTCACAATGTCAGTGTGCCACACAGTCACTGCCCATCAGGCAAAACAACACACCTGATACACATGTAATGGGTGACACCTAATGTCAGATTGTCCCACTCACCAGGCCAAACAAGGGAATAGTCACTTAGAGTTGTCTCTCAGGTGCCAGGATCCGCCACATAACACATGCACTCAGGTCACTCTAAAGCAAGTCCAGGACTGGCTCCATCATTGTCCATGTTGGTGCGTACAACCTCAGATGTTCCTCCCTGGACCACATGGCATGATACATAGAGGAACTCTCTGATCATGTAGCCCAGGCCGGTATGACCCCGACCTTGTCTAGTATCTTACACTCACCAAGTATGATGTCTCAGTATACCAACAAACTGCTCACGTTTAACAGTTGGCTAACATATTGATGTTATTCAAAGGGGATATAGTGTCTGTCAGCCTGGGGTGACATGCTCGACATGCCACATAGCTTCCCTATGGACAGCTTGCACCTGTCACCCTTGGACATTTGAATACTGGCTAAGGCACTTGCTACCACCATACTGCCTTATTTAAGCGGGGCTCAACAGACAGACCCACCTCCATAGACATTACAGAGTACATGACACTGAGGGTAATGCTGCTCAACACCAGATGTATTACCCTCACATTGACCACATTCAGGAATCTCCTCAGTATGGAGAATAGCAATATCTGTGCACTAACAGACACATGGTTCAGGCTCTCACATGCATACCAGCACTACCAGGTTATATTTTGTACCATGCTTTCTGACCACATAACTCGGAATGGCCAACACAAATAGGGGGAGTATCCATATACATCACAGATACACATACCTCCAGGTTGGTAGCACTGCACAAAGCATCACAGACCATACATATGCACCTAACATTGTGCAAATCTGCCTTTTGGTTTGTTGCCTGCTACAGACCACACTCACAAACTCAGCAACCACACTCGTCTTTCCGGGGAACACTGGACAAAATGACGGTCTTCCCAAACACCATTATATTGGGTGACGTCAAATACACACACATTGACTGGGGATAGTACTGAGACCCCAACGCCCTCACCCAACAATCGCTACAATTTGTAAACTCATATGCTATGGCACAACCGGTCACCACACCCACAAGACAGGACAACATATTGGACATGATCATCACCAACATGGGGAGTCTATGTTCCACACCTGCGATATACCCCTCATTGGTAAGGACAGAACATACTTTATCTCACTGGACATCCATATCCTGTCCCCACACCCATCCTGGGTAATCTTGGGTGAACTTCCCAAAAGCAAACGTCACACTTCTCCATACCAAGGTGGTATCCTTCAGAGACCCTGGGTCAGTGGTAAGTATGGCTCAGACTGCTGAATCCTTTACATACACAGTCTATGGACACCTAGTGGACTGCATGGATCATGCTATCCAAAATAACACCTGGACTCACTACTCCAATGGCAGGGGACCTGTCTGGTGGACCCCGGCCATTAATGCACTATACAACAAAAGGAGGAAGCTACTACATGATAGAGCACAATCCCAGACAGGGAAGGCATCTGTGATCTGTACTAGCAGACAGCTACAATCACTCATGTATTTATGTCAGGGCCACTTCTAACGGACAATTGCACCAGACACATTGGACACTCACAAGGCCTTCCTCAGTTAATTCAGGTACCTGGCTGGACACTCACTGATATGCTGTGTGTTACTGCATACTGACTGAACATACCCTGAACCCACAGACATTGCCAACATCCTGGCAAACAGGTTCAATGCAGATGTCTCCCCCCCATCCACCCTAAGGAGGTACTGTCCATCTCAACAGAGTGTAACCTCCCTGACATCATGAATAAACAGGTGAGTGCTGCCCTCTCCACAGTGGAAAACACAGCATCAATGGGACCAGACAGTGTCCTGGCCTGTGTTGTACATGGCCTTCATGACAGACGTAACCCTCACATTACGTCACTGCTCAATATCAGGGTTACTGCAGGATTCGTACCCACGGAATGGCGTACAGCGATAGTGGTCCTGCTCCACTGAATACTGCCATAACAGACCACAGACAATATTGGCCTATAGGGCTAACTAGCCTGTTCTGCAAAGCTATGGAGGGTATTGTAATGGGACTCATGCACATAAACATGGGAAACCTACAGACACTGGGTCCTACACATTACAGTATTGTTGTGGGCAGATATTGCCTGTTGGACCTGTTTGTATTCTTTAAACAGTTACCAGGTTCATCAGTGTTGGGATGGTTGTCCACACAGCCTGCCTGGACCTTGCACAATCCTTCAACACAATACCCCACATGGCCATTATGCATAGGCTCACGGGCATCAATATCGACACATATCTCACACGATGGATTGCTACCTGGATCAGGGATAGCACCCACATGCTCAGTGTTGCGGGTGCCATGTCTGACTATACACCAGTTACACATGGCATCCCACAAGGCTCAGTCCTGGGACCTCTCTTGTTCAGTATATATTTGTGTGATGTACAGGCTATCACAGGAGGGATATGGCTGCCCATGTTCGCAGATGACTGCAAACTGGATGCCATAATCAACTCTCCAGCTGGCACATGCATACTCATACAGGGTCTCACAGAGATAGGATGACTGGTGCCTGAGCCATGGCCTATGGCTACATGCCATTAGTTGCATAGTCATCCTCTTTGAGAATGACAACATGCCCACACATTACCACATAGGTAGTAATCCATTGCATACGGTAGTAGTTGTTACGGGTTTGGGGACACGACCTGTTCATACTCTCACCTTTGACAATCACATTGCCAAAGTGGTTAGACAGTACTTCTACATAGCCCACCATATCCCACATGGTTTCACATGTTGATCACATGTGGTCATTGTGCCCCTATACTCATCACAACCATGCTTGGTTACTATGCCACATTTGGGTTGTACCTTACCCGACACCTGCAGCAACTGTAATGGCCACAAATGTTACTCATCAAGCAGATGTAGGGACTCACACGGATGCCCTGCACAGTTCAGATACAGTAACTCCAGCTCTACTCAGTCACTTAACACCTACACGGATGTGTTGTGTGCCTGTGGTTTAAGGCAATATCTGACCCAGAATTAATGGACATGCTCCACCTCAGGATATCCAACCCCCTTGGAGCTACACACTCCAGGGACATATACCTCAGCACAGATGTTGATAGGACATGCTGGGGGGACAGATTATTATTCATAAGGCTCCACTCACTGCAGAGTGTAGTCCCAGTTTTGCATAAGCAGAGCCACCCAGTGACCACCTACAGGTGACATCTTGACAAGTGGATGGGTGATCGTATGTGTACCCATGGGATATCTTCTGGGTCCCTGCTAGACAGAGGCACAATACACTAAATGTAAATGGGCTATCTTGTGTGACCTACTATTCACGGGCACAGTGTTCTGATTTGACTGGGTTGCAGCAGCCAAACACACTCTGGCTATGCTTGAACATGCCCTAGGGCAGATAGCCTAGTATCAACCTCTGAACCTATGACAATGTTCATGATGCACAATGTTTATTGCTCGCACTGTTTGCAGGTTTTTATCATCTTTGCTTTCCCACTTTCTATGAACCGCTTAGGTATCTGCAGAACATATTTGATTATGACAGGGTTCCACTATATTATATACGTGTCTGTTGTCATATAAGTGTGTGCACAGGGCAGATTGCTGGATAGTGAGAAGTTCCTGGGTTAACACATGCAACTGCCTGATATGTGTGGCGCACTGCTGTACTCCAACATGGCCTAAGTGTGTGAGCATGCCCAGTTCAGACTGTCAGTGTTCTGTTGCCTGACATTTGTCTCATGTATTCAAGTGTGTGAGCATGCCCAGTGTGACCTTTCTGTATGTTGCTGTCTGAGGTCCACTACATTTGTTGATGTATGTGTACATGTCCAATATTAACATTTGTACTGTGTGTGTTGAAAGTCAGGTTCTATTCTTACTGCAGGACTCACCTTTGTGTCATAACTTGGCAGGGATTATGCTGTGCCTGCAGGGTTTCCATGGAATACTTTGCATAGACTTATAAACATTTCTTCATACAGGTTAACCACTGCAATACTGTTATGGTTTAGTGGTTCAGTACTATGACTATAGTGCAAAGTATTCTGGGTTCGAAGACCATCACCGCTTACATTTTCAGACCAGTAGAGCAACTATGAGCATGTTGGCTTTTGTTCAGCTATGCCCTACTTAGGCCCAGCTTGTCCAACATTGCTCAATATTAACCATCATTGCTGGACGTTGGCCAATATTACTCAACATTGACCACATTTGTACTAGTTGTTGTGTGCGATTTGGTTTACATATACTACATAGTGGTAAATGCTGTTTAGCACTGCTTTGTATTGCTTAACACATGACACTCATGCCTCAGGTGTTGATGCAGGGCTGCCTATGTCAGATGCACATACTACACTCCCTATACATGTTTGACTGCAGATAGTGTCAACATAGGCATCCCTTTTACTATATGTGTGGGTCAGAGAGAGGTATCATTTCCAGAGTTCCTACTGAGCCAGTGTAAGTGCTATGCATTGCCTCTTAGCCAAGGCATACTGGGCACGCCTCCTTCTGCCTACTGGGGCAGGCTCAGGTTGTTCCTCATCCGAGTCATGCTCTGCCTGTGATGGCCCTGGCAATGGTGGGGGGCTGTTTGGCCCAAGTCTATGCTGGTCCTGCTGCAGCTGTTTTCACAGGATCATATTATGTAGCATAGCACATACCATGACAATTTGGGTACATGTAGTTGGTGAGTACTGCAAGGCTCCACCAGATGTGTCCAGGCACTGGAACCATGACTTGAGCAGCCCAAACACACACTCGATTACATTTCGTGTTTGTGCGTGTGCCTCATTATGGCATTCCTGTTCAGGTGTGTGTGCGTTTCTGATGGGTGTCATCAGCCACGGCTCCAGTGCATAGCCAGCATCCCCCACTAGGTGTCCATATGGGATGTCCCCATTGGCAAATGTCTGGTACAGCTGTGTCAGATGCCAGATATGGGAATCATGGTAGCTTCCAGGGCAGCCAGCACACACATTCAGTATTATGCCCTGGGCATCACACATGACCTGGCAGTTGATGGAGGGGAAGCCCTTGCGGTTGAAGTAGACCCTACCCCGCTCACCGGCTGGTGCTTTGATGCATATGTGCATGCAGTCTATTGCACCCACTACCTCAGGGTATTCTGCTATTTG
This sequence comes from Protopterus annectens, assembly GCF_019279795.1. Taxonomy (NCBI): domain Eukaryota; kingdom Metazoa; phylum Chordata; order Ceratodontiformes; family Protopteridae; genus Protopterus; species Protopterus annectens. The sequence continues at coordinate 23,530,285 of NC_056726.1, read as the reverse complement.
CTGGAAGAGACGCATATTGCTGGCCAATACCTCATGGGAATTGGGGAAGTATACATGATCACCGACATGTGCTGACATGGCATCCAGGAACTGGTGCAGTACCCTGGATGCTGATGCCTGTGATATTCCCATCATATCACCAGTTGGTCTCTGGAAGGTACCTGTTGCTAATATTCTTAGGCCAACACATACCTTAGTTTCCACTGGGATAGGTTCCCCTCTGTTGGTTCTGTGTGTGAGGCGTGGCCTGCACAGCTCAACAATTTTCTGCAAGAGGTCTCTGTCCACTCTATAGCGCTCCACTATCTCCAGCTCATATAGCCCCTGGTAGGTTACCCTGGGCCTGTACACTCTTCTCCGTCTCCTCACTGTGGGTTGTCCAGCAGCATTTGCATCATCACCACCCTCAGCATGTTGCATATGTCACCTTATAACAGCAATGGCAGCCCCTAACATTTTTGCCTCAGTACAGCTTTTTCAGTTTTCACTGCTATTAGCTTACTGCAGTGTTGTAGTGTCTCTTGAGAGAAACATAATGAACTGTTGTTTGCAGTGTTTTAAGTGCTGGGCTGAGCTGGGCTAGTGTTCTGCCTGGGTAATTGCCTGATTCTGATTGTTTGCACCTGCTAGCTCTGCTAGTACTCCCTGGTAACTTCCCTACTATTTGGTGTGCTTCCTTTTTCTTTTCTGTTTCCTGAGGGGGAGCGCCGTGCACACAAGCGCAAACACACGCACAGCAGCTAACACGTGTGCACACATGCTTACACGGACTAAATCCTGCTTATTCTTGTTAAAACGCACGCACACCGGCGCAAACGCGCTTACAACTGTTTACACAGTTTTACATATGCTTACTCAAGCTTACACACGCGCGCACACACTTACACGTGCGCACACTGTCTTACTCGGGTTTACTGGTGTGCACACATGCGCATGCACGCTCAGCAAGAAACTTTTTTGTTATCCACGGCATACACCTTCCATTTCTTGACTTTACCTGGCCTACCTGTTGACACACCTCTTTCAATAATATGTAATTGTCGGCTGACACATGACACTTTGCTCCAATGGGCTTCACTCCTTTCATACATACCCCCTCGTGATGTCACCTGTCTTCTACTCTGTTACTCCCCTTATCTTACTCCTACACTCCACTGACTGTGCTCATTTCCTATGTAAACTTGCGATTCACTATCCTAACTCACATTTGCATAGGATGGCCTACTAATGCTTGGTTACATCTCTTAGGCTGAGCTTCCCCCCTTAGCAACCTCTACTCAGTGGCTATGTTGTCTTCAGCCTGCCATTCACTTGCATTGTAAATTCATTTTAGATATAAAATCCACATTTGTGGATCTTAATTATTAATTGTCTGGTTTTTAGGGCACAGCGCATTTGCGCTGTGCTGCGCTATGGTTAAACCCCGGAGATCGGGATAAAAAAAAGTTATTTTATTTCTATTTTGATAATCCAAAAATGAAAGAAACAGTGCGAATAACACCAATAAACAATCTAAAGCACTGTGAGGAGCACAAAACACCGGTCATCCCAGTAATAATCACAAGCGTTTATTTAGAATGAAAAATAAGAGCGTTAAACGCCAACTAAAATACAGCGTTTTTCGTCTGAACTTCAGACTTCCTCAGACATCAGTTGTACTAATTAAACAATTAACTAATGACTAATATATATTCACAATTCCATTCTAAAGGTCCAATGAAAACCAACAATAAATGAATAATTCATCAATGGCATGTGTTTGTTTTATATGTATATTGCTCCAAAACACATGCCACTGATGAATTATTCATGAATTGTTGGTTTTCATTGGACCTTTTGAATGGAATTGTGTATATATATTAGTCATTAGTTAATTGTTTAATTAGTACAACTGATGTCTGAGGAAGTCTGAAGTTCAGACGAAAAACGCTGTATTTTAGTTGGTGTTTAACGCTCTTATTTTTCATTCTAAATAAACGCTTGTGATTATTACTGGGCTGACCGGTGTTCTGCGCTCCTCACAGTGCTTTCAATTGTTTATTTCTATTTTGAATCACTTCCCATTGCCAATGGCTGTATTTTTGGCCATTGGCATGCTTCCTCCTGTAAATGCATGCTTTTTTAGCAGCTGTCACGGCTCCGTTTTGCTATTTGCAGAACCGTACTCAGTTATCAACTGAGTATATTTCTGCAAATAACACTACTCCTACTCGTACAGGTTCGGGTTTCCTGGATCACAAATGTACTTCATTTGCATAGCTTTCACCTGCAATTGAGGTAATTTGCATATCCAAGCCCTGTCCGTGTAGGACTAGTTTAAGGAGCTCTGTTACATGCCCCTTGTGGCTCTTCCTGGATCGCTCGGCGGACATGTTGGCTGCATGGAGTCTTACTCTACTCTTAGACTCCGTGCAAGCCTTCGTGAATCTGGCCCATAGTCTATAGATTATTCCTGGCACCTACTGTGTTTTCATACTGCAAAACATTGTTCTGTAATTTTATATGGGCCATAAAGACACAATATAAAGAGTTACCCATGGTGTCCATTGTTCCACACCAGTGTTGTAGGATTTGCTTGTTAGTCTAGGAGAGAGTGGATGTGTGATACCCACTACACATACACATTAACACATTCATGCACACACACACACACACACACACACACACACACACACACACACACACACACACGCCTTTTGCACACACGCACACACACACACACACATACACACACACACACACGCATAAATATACACCCAATTCCTCCTTTCACCTAGTTACACTTACAAACATCCCTCCACACACACACACACACACACACACTCACACACACACAAAAGTATTTTACCCTACCTGTCCCCAGACGAACCCCCCATGTAACTTTCTACCATAACCTCTTAGGCAGAAACACGCACACACATGCACACACACACACACACACACACACACACACACACACACACACATACACATATATATATATATATATATATATATATATATATATATATATATATATATAAATAAATAAATATATATATATATATGTATATATATATATATATATATATATATATATATATATATACAGCCATACACTAACACAGTCTCACTTTAGACTACTCATACCTCTACATAAACTTAAATTTGCAGCCACACAGGTGTACACATGCACACACCCCAAACATTACCTGTATGATAAACTCCTCAGCACTTACTTCTAACATGATCAGATGAATGTGAACTTTTGGCTATATTCATAATATGGGTAGCCAAGGTAGCTTACACAGCTAAGTGATTTTATGGCTATGTAAATACCTCACCACAGGCATTTCTGAGGGGGGGTGGCACATGGCTAATTAGAATAGGGCACTTCTCCAGACTGCTCATTAACATTTTTGTTTGGCTGCAGAGACATCAAAAAAAAGTGCAGCACCATGGTAGGGCTGTCTCTAAATCAGCAATCGTTATCATGTGGTGTACACCAGGCGTACACCTCACTGTAATTTCTGTATGCAGTTTTCAATGTGCATTACATCAGTGGCTGAGTATGTTCTATGAAGCTTTGGTATTTGAAAATATACTGGATGTCAATACAATGAAATAGAAATTTTCTTGCAGCAAAGGCTTTGATTCAGGTAAGACAACATGCTATGCTGAGAATTAACACAGGGAATCAGTCATTTCTATAGCAATTGCAGCATTTGCTTTATTTATGCAAGACAGTGGGTCCAAAGTTACCTAATGAGTAAATGTAGCTATGTTGCTTAAGAACAAATTGCACCTTTTTATTCCTGCAGGGAGGACTGATGGTAAGAGAAAAGACTCACAATCCCCCGGATTTACAAAGCCCTGTAGAACGTGCAGGATTAGTCTAAGAGCTATTTTCGGCAATATGGCCGACGTGCGATCCAGGAATGAGCTCCCAGGATGTGCATGTGAGCTCTTAGACTAATCCTGCACGGACTGAGCTCCTGTATGCAAATTACCCTCATTTGCAGGTGAAATCCATGCAAATGACGGTAATATGCGATCCAGGAAGCTGGCAACTGTCCGTGCAGGATGAGTGCAGTGTGCAGAAATGTACTCGGTTAGTAATCAAGTACATTTCTGCAATCTACAAAACGGAGATATGACAGCTCCAAATAAAGGCTGCATATCATTCAGGAAGCATGCCATTGGCCAAGTAGAAGCCCATTGGCATTGCAAACTGTTTAAAAAAAAAAAAACAACTTTTAAATTTTTTTTCACTGATCTCGCCTGTTTAAGCATAGGGCAGCAATGCACAAATGGGATTGAGGGGGGATAATAAAATAAACTTAAAATAAGCATTCTAACTAAAATCAGTATTCTGCCATGCAAGTCAATGGCAGGCAGAAGACAACCTGGCCAGTGAGTAATGGTTGCTAAGGGGGGAGGCTCAGTGTGGAACATGTAACTATGCATTAGCAGGCAATCCTATGAAAATGAGGGAAAGGCTAGTGAATCCCAGATTTTCCCAGGGTGTGAGGCAGATCGCAATAGTGTAAGAGTATAAATAGCTGGGTGCTAGACTCGGATATAGGTGACATCATGGGGGTGTGTGTCAGACATACTGTAAGTGGATTGGAGACCTGTGGCACGGGATTGCTCCTAGCTTAGCACAGCTAAGCTAGGGGTGTGTCTAAACCTGCCTAACACTCTTTACAAAGTGTAGGTGGGTGTGAGCACCACGCACCAGGTTTTACAGGAATAAAAAGGAAGTTAAACCAGGAAAAAAACAGCTCTGTGCACATTTGAGCACTCCATTTGCACGGCACTCACACGTGCCTAAACAGGGAGGCAATGGGAAGGGAAAACAGCAGTAGGAAGGTAATCAAGGAGAACTAGCTTAACTGACAGGTGAAATGTATCAGAATCAGCCAATTACACAGGCCGCAGACCGGCCCAGTCCAACACACCACTATAAACTTTGCAAATACCTTTCCCCCTTGTTTTTCCCCAAAACTCTGCACCACCAGTTTATATAGACGGGGACATTTTACAAAATGAAAGCAAGAGAAAAAATGTTAGGGGCTGCTTTTGCTATCATAAACCAGCATGTGCAAGAGGCTGAGGGTGGTGAGGATATGAAGGCTGTTGAGCAACCTACAGTGAGGAGATGTTGAAGAGTGTACAGACCCAGGGTAACCTACCAAGGGCTACATGAGCTGGAGATAGTGGAGCGCTATAGGATGGACTGGGACCTCCTACAGCAAATTGTTGAGCTGTGCCAGCCACGCTTGACATATAGAACTAACAGAGGGGAACCCATCCCAGTGGATGCCAAGGTATGTGTAGGCCTAAGAATACTAAATACAGGTACCTTCCAAAAACCAAGGCATCAGCATCCAGGGTACTCCACCAGTTCCTGGATGCCATGTCAGCACATGTCGGTTAGCACATATATTTCCCCATCACCCATGAGGCGTTGGCCAGCAATATGAATCTCTTTCACCAAATAGCAGAATGCCCTGAGGTAGTGGGTGCAATAGACTGCACGCATATATGCATTAAAGCACCACAAGGTGAGCGGGGTAGGATCTACATCAACTGCAAGGGCTTCCCCTCCATCAACTGCCAGGTCGTGTGCGATGCCCAGGGCATAATAATGAATGTGTGTGCTGGCTGCCCTGGAAGCTACCATGATTCCCACATCTGGCATCTGATGCAGCTTTACCAGACATTTGCCAATGGGGACATCCCACATGGTCACCTAGTGGGGGATGCTGGGTACGCACTGGAGCCATGACTGATGACACCCATAAGAAATGCACACACACCTGAACAAGACCTCCATAATGAGGCACACTCACAAACACGAATCATAATATAGCATGTGTTTAGGATGCTCAAATCACAGTTCCGGTGCCTGGAAACATCTGGTGGAGCCATGCAGTACTCACCAACTACATGTACCCAAATTGTCCTTGTATGTACCATGCTACATAATATGATCCTGCAGAAACAGCTGCAGCAGGAACAGCATGGGGCAGGGCCACACAGCCCCCCACCAGTGCCAAGGCCTGCACAGGCGCAGAGTGACTCAGAGGCAGAACAACCAGAGCCTGCCCCAGTAGACAGAAGGAGGCATGCCCAGTATGCCCTGGCCTTGGCAAAGAGACAACACATAGCACATGCACTGACACAGTAGGGACCCAGGGAATGAATCGCACATAAAGTAAAAGGGATGCCAAACATGACACTGCCTGTGCTCAACCATGTATAGGGAGTGTACTATGTGCATCCAACATAGGCTGCCTTGCAGCACCACCCCCAATACTGGGACACCCACAAGGTAAGTGACTCACACATGCCAGTTGGGGGGGCACATACCCAACAACAGTCACAGCCAGCAGGATAGGTGTAGACAAACACAAACAAATGCTGTACTATGGCCTCTGAATTAGCCCCATGGGTAACCCCTACCCCAGGCCTACACAGACAGACTACAGTAGGCCAGCCAGTTGGATGTAGGTTATGAAGGCTAGGAAGTCAGAAACTAATATGTAGGTAGTGAAAACTAAGATCTGTTGTACATTGGTATGCCTCTAGCCAGAATTATAAGTAAGACTACAGACTGAAATGGTGTAGCTGACATACCAGTGCAGTCCTAGCAAATGTGTAAAAGTGTATGGTGTGCCTCGCTATCCTATGTACACTTATAGTACAGTCAGGTGTGCCCCCCACCCCTGTGTAGAAATGTAGAAACAGTCAGGTGTCTCCCCCACTATGCAGAAATGTAGCAACAGTCAATGTCAAATGACTAATGTATACCCTGCAGACACAGCATGCTACCTGTCGGTGTACAACACGAAGGTCAGCACCGCAGTACAAACTACTTGGACTTGATCCACACATGCAATATAGATGGTCATACTGGGCATGCTCACACACTTAATACCATGAAGGCCATGTCAGCAAACACCAGTGGACCAGACATATCTGGCAGTTGCAGTTCTTAGTGCAGACACATGTCAGTATGCACCACTCCTGCCTTGCACACACGGTGGATAGGCATACAGACATATATGTAAGGACAACACACTATAATAAGCCAAAGGTAGAGGGACATAGGTGTGTTGAAGAGGGTGGCCATAACAAGAAGCCATCTGGGCATGTCCCACTCAGCACACAGCCAAAGGGCCCCAAACACATGAGGCGCAGGTGTCACTCACTGCAGATACTAGCCACCAGTATCTGTCAGCATGACAGCGTGTTGCATGTGCCAGCTGTGCAACATGACTGTACAAGGAAGTAGTTACCTAGTAGCTGTATACACGTACCTGTGACATATGACCCCATGTGTGCCCGCATGCGGCATGTAAATCCCTACATGAATAGGTTACAGCCCATGCACACACTGCCCTCCACATAGCAGCATCATGACAAGTCAGCTGAGGTTATCCAATGTGAAATACACCTTTGGGAGAGCTGTAGCTCAGTAATCCCCATGGTGCATCCCATGACTGTGTACTGCTGTACTGATAAACTAGTTAGGTAGGTAGTAGTCCTAACCCCAGACTTGGCAACTGTTTGTGTGTTTGTGTGCGTGACTCTCGGTCTCTGACTGTGTAGAGCAGAAATGCTTTTTAGGCTACTCACACTCAGTACAATTCATATACACAACTTTGGCAAGGCTGCTGATATCATGCACCTAGAAATACACCTCTGGGGAAATCATAGCCTAGTAATCTCCTTAGCACATCCTGCTGTAGTGTACTAAAGTAGTTAGGTAAGTGTTTTAATCCCAGACATGGCAACTATGTGTGTGCTTGTGTGTATCTGCCTGAGTAGAGTGCAATGCTTTTTAGGCCACTCACACCCCATGCAATACACATACTCGACTTTGGCAAGGCTGCTAAAGTCACTTACCTAGAAATACACCTCTGGGGAAATCATAGCCCAGTAATCTCTGTAGTGCATCCTGTAACTGCACGCTGCTGTAGTGTGATAAAGTAGTTAGGTAGGTGTTCTAACCCCAGATCTGGGTTGTGTGTGTGTGTCTGACTGAATAGAGTGCAATGCTTTTTAGGCTGCTCACACCCCATACAATTCATATACCAACTTTTGCAAGGTGGCTGATGTCACTCACCTAGAAATACACCTCTGGGGAAATCATAACCCGTTAATCTCCACAGCGCGTCCTGTAACTGCGCACTGCTGTAGTGTGATAAAGTAGCTAGGTGTTCTAACCCCAGACTTGGCAGTTTTGTGTGTGAATCTGTTTGTCTTTGTGTCTCTATCTGTTTATGACTGAGTAATGAGCAATGCTTTTTAGGTCACACACAATCAGAATTCATATACCCAACGTTGGCAAGGCTGCTGATGTCATTCACCTGGAAATACACCTCTGGGAAAGTCATAGCCCAGTAATGTCTGTAGTGTGTCCTGTAACTGTGTACTGCTGTAGTGTGGTTTAGAACTGTGGTAGGGTTCCATCACTACCCATGGCAGTTCTGGATGTTTTGCATGTGTTTCAATGTCTGTTATGGAGCAATGCATCATAGGCTACTCACTTGCAGTACATTTCAAATGCCCTATTTTGCCAATCCTGCTGATGTCATTCATTGTGAAATACAACTTTGGGGAGAAAGTTCCCTGTACTCCCTGTGGTGTGACCTATAACTGCTCCATGCTGTAGTGTGATATAGGCCTTGGTCAGGGGTTTAATACCCACACATGACAGTTGTGGATGTTTTGTGTGTGTCTCACTCTTTGTGTAGGGAGCAATGCATTTTAGGCTAGTCACTCGCAGTACAGGTGAAATGCCCTACTTTGGTAATCCTGCTTATGTCAGTCACTGTGAAATACTCCTTTGGGGAAAAAGTGCTCCAGTAATGTCTGTGGCATGTACTGTAATTGCGTAATGCTATAGTGTAATTAACTAGTTAGATAGGGGTTTAATTCCCAGACATGACAGGTGTGTGTGTGTGTGTGTGTGTGTGTGTGTGTGTGTGTGTGTGTGTGTGTGTGTGTGTGTAACTCGTATCCTGTGTAGAGGTGAGTGTGTGACACCCACAATGTCAACTATACAGGGATAACAGATGTAAATTAGCTGGGAGGCTGGGGTGCAAAGCCATACCCATACATGTAACATCAAGGCCAGCCAATCCAAATTAGCAACCCCACTATTACCCAGAGCATGCACTCAACCCATGTGTCATACACACACACACACATGTCTAGGCAACAGTGAATATGTGGTTAGTACACTGCCTATTGGCCACTGATAGTAACTATGCATTGATAGCAGTGGGCTACAGAGGACATGTCACCCTGCCCATCTGTCCAATATGCATGTACATGGAGACAGTGCACCTCCACCATGTTCCCCAATGGACACCTGCACCACCTGTGGTGCCTTCACATGTGACTCACAACGGACATACCATGCCTGACAACATGCCCTGTATGGACAGATGACACTGACATCAGGGAATTCTGTTGGCATGCTATCAATGTAGGTGAAGGGTAAACCTGCTGCCCATTACCAGTTCCTGCCACAGGTGGGCAAGACTGGCATATCTGATGATAATCTGTGTTCACAACATGTTCCAGACACCCTAGGTACAGTTCTATATGTCACTGTACATGCATGTGGGAGGTGCGCACATCCCAGACACCATCCATGTCATGGACAAGGAACACATACATGGCATGTGGTATACAGCATTGGCCACACACAAAAGTCACCCAGCTGACTGGATGGGGGATGCAGTACCCACCTGTGTGGGCAAATGCAGTAACTACAGTCCTGAGCCACAATGCAGACCATTGTCATGTGGCCTGATGCCATGGTATACCCATTGCCTACCCTTGTACAGCCTGCTGGCACAGTTGACTACCACACACCCATGTAGACATGCACCCATGCATGTCAGAACTGGCACCCTGTGTGTTCTTGTGTGTGTGTTGTATGGTGCGTATGTCCACATCCACACTCACTACAACCCCCATGGGCATACTGAAGCATGCTGTCTGATGTCTGACATCTCCTCATACTCTTTGCCCATATGGCCTCCGTATGACCCGTGTGGTGCATGTGATACCTGCACATTGATGTGTTGTGTCAATCCCACTACTTATGAGTTGCACTCCTGGCCCTGCCAAGTGTGTCAACGTGTGTGCGGCCCTGTGTGAGTGTACCTGTGTTGATGCTGGCACCTTGTCATGCAGGCAGGCACGTGTACGACACCTACCGTACATCTACCATATTCCTGTTGCAGATGTCACTCACCCTCACATATATGTTCTGAGTGCTCTACATCAGGTAGCCCATGTAATGCATCCAATAACTGCATCGAACTGTGATAGCACTACATAGTTGTCAGGGGTTTGATACCCTGTCCTGGTAGGTGTGTCACACAAACATGCTTCAGTTTTACCCTCTCACCCCTCCCATATATGTATCTGCCTCTGTCTGCCTCCCCCACTCCCTCTCTAGTGGATGTAGAGACCCACACCTGCCTTGCTTAGGCAGCAGCATGTGTATTTTACATGATGCTCATGATCAGCTGATGGCCTCTGCACAAATTGCAGCCCTCCCCTAGCTGATTGCATGTGGAACAACTGTGGTAACAATCCCATAGCTAATTGCATGGAAACACACTCCAATACCTAGGAACATCATGGTGGTGTTGGGCCTTTGCAGTCACTGTGAGCAGGAACTAGATTTGATGTTTGGCAAACAGCATCCCAGATGGATTGGGGATTTACCTCTAACAACATACACTGTGGAAAGTGGGCAACCAACAGGAGGGGAGTGTGCCTGACCTGACTACAGACTGTAAGTGCTACTATACTGCATTTGAAGTAATGCTGGTTTAACAGAGTTTGCCTGGATATGCCTGTCATACATGTCGCAATACTTCCTATGTAAGTTCAATGCATATGAGGAATCCCCATCTGCAGGGTCATCTACAGACTGGGCAGTGTTGTGCCTATGGTTTCATGTGTTAGCCACAGTGTATCAATCCATGGAATGCAGAAATTAGTGTGAGGATTGCAGTCTGTAGCTGGTGAAGGCCGTGACAGTTACTGACTTCATATCCCTCATAGGACATATGTTGCAACAAACCCTGTTACAATGGAAAATATATGAGGTTATCACAGCAACATGTCTATACTGGCCCTGTGTATGTGCTGTCAGCCACACCTCAGTCAACCTTTGTGCATATGACGTGCATGAAGTGGTGCATATGTGCTGTATACCATAAATACTGTCATCATATCTGAAAACTAGCCAGTGATATATCAGATTGCTACACATGTCATGTACAATAGTGGTTATATTTCATGACATAAGCTGGACATTCTGTGGATGATTGTACAGTACTGAGGCATGTGTAGTGATGGTAAATGTTGGCAGTGTGTGTATTGTTAATATGTACTATAGCCTGTGTACATACTGTGGTAGATGTCATTGTTCTAGCTCCCCTTCTCTCAGGTGTTACATGCTGCCCAACTGTATGGTACTGTTTTGCCATACATGTTTGTAGGGTCATACACACAGATGTCCCACACCACAGATAGCCATCATAACAAACTGTGTAGCAGCCATTATATGTAAGGTCATTCTATGAGTGGCACATATGAGGATGGTGTAGAACAGATAGTCCATATACTGTAATATTATGTTACTTTACCATATGTGGCTGTGGCTCTGTTCACATTGGTTGTGGTTATGCACTTTCACACAGGTGTATCTAACCCTGTGATGTGACATGGCTGTTGAGCCTGCTATATATGCAGGTACATGTGCATTACCCCATATGAAATGTAGGCCAGTGTTGAGCCAGTCTGCCTGTAGCCTGCACAGTGCATTGTTACATGCCTAGCAGCTTAGTGTACTTATCCAGTGGGATGTTATGTGCAGATACTTGCCAGACGCACTGCTGCTGGGCCTCTCTTAAACATCATGTATGTCAGACAGAGCAGTGGGATGCTGTACAGATGTATGTCAATATCTAGTGGGTGGTATGTGTCCATGGCACCACTGTACCAGCAGTCATTATGTGTCAGGCCAGACAGGAGTGTGTGAATCCAACACCTATAGTGCCAAATGTTTACCAGTCGTTATGTGTTATACCCATCTACATGGCTGTCTACATCCATATTGTCAGGCCTGGTCCACATGGGATTATGTGTATACCTCTGGACTGAACAGGGTGTGTCCAAAGTTCCACATATAGTAGCCAATATCTCTGCTGCACTCTACAAGGGCATTACATGCTAGCAGCGGTACCTTACAATGATTTCCTTAGGATGTCTGTCAGTAGCCAATGACACACATGTTATAAGCAAATATCAGCATCCACACACACCATGTCTGTGAAGACAATCCCAATGACAGTAGCAACAGTCTAGTAATATACCTGCTATACATACCTGTCATCCCCTTGCACTATGACTTTGGGACTGTAGGAGCTGGCATACGGCTACACTCCATGTCCAGGACATATGGTGGAAACATATGTACATATACTTATCCAGATAGCCATATATATATATATATATATATATATATATATATATATATATATATATATATATATAATTACACATGTGTACTACATTGAATTGCCACTGTCATGGCAACCACCCACTATAATTCCCTACAGCATGTGAGCGTGGTCCCTTTACATTTACTGTGTGATGGACATCCGTTCTGTGTGTGGGCATCAATGATACAGGCAGCAGGTAACAATACGTCTTACAGGAAAACCTGCACACTCAGAGTGGACACATATTTTTAAGAGGATCAGGAACTGCAGACAGACTGTGGGTAGAGTTGTGTAATGCTTTGCATAGTACTGGTGTTACAGGGTGTGTGTGTGTGTGTGTGTGTGTGTGTGTGTGTGTGTGTGTGTGTGTGTGTGTGTGTGTGTGTGTGTGTGTGTGTGTGTGTCTGCACATACAAGTGTACCTTAGAATGCAGTCTGTCTGCAGAGCTCACTACTGTGGGCCTAACCTCTTGCTGGACAGAGGTATGCCTATCATGTGTTATCCATCCACCACACAGGTCCTGTGTCAGATATTACACTGGCAGTGTGTGTGTTGCTTGCTATCAGTACATGGCTACATCCATGCCTATATCTATCCTCAGTTCCCTGACTAAGGGTATGTTGGAGACTATCCTGTAAAGCCAGCACCTTGCTTAGTGCATGGAAACAGTGTTCCACATATACGCCTGTGTTCCACCCTCTGTCCCCCATCTACATACCAAGCTTTGCACATATGTCATGCTGTTGGGGGTTGTTCTGTAGTGGGCTGTGAGTATATCACACTGCCATTGCTGCCATTAGTCCACTGCTGTTGTATCCCCCACACATACAGTGGGACTGAGGCCATATATGTGTGGGCATCACCTACACAACACATGGCCGTCTTTATGCACTTCAAAGGCCAGTGTAAGCAACAGTGGTATATGGGCTTGTATTATTGAGTCTAGGTGGGGAGCATAAATGACCTAGGCTGTTACAAAATGTGGGGGTATCAGGGGTGAGCTGCCACAAGGTATGTGGATGTACAGTACCGTATACTCCACCTATAGTGACATTACTTATATAACTTGGGGTACTGCAAGCCTACTGCCTCCTGCCATACAAACTGTTCTTTGCATTATGCCTTGTTATGTACCGGGTACAACCCATTTGATCACAAAACATCTTTACCTCCTACAGAGTTTGTACAGAGTGTAGATAGAGGCTGCTGAACTACACACCTGCAATACATACTGTTGATTGTGTGGTACCATGTGGCCCAGTCTGTCTGCACTATTGTACATTCTGAAGGGCTTGGCCTAGACAGCAACAGTTGTGAGCCTTTCCAGACCACTGTATTAGAGTAACTGTTTCACAGTTGCAGTACTCCATTTATATGGTTGTCAGTATTTGTACAGCTATATGATATGGCATATCGAACTATTATAGTACACAATTAAAGGATTCCCATTTCTGCAAACCTGTGTGTGGTGTCTTTCCTATGACCTTTCTATGGGTATATGTTGTAGGCAATGATTGACATTAGTATCTTTCGCCCATACAATGTCCAGTTGTTCAGGTGTTAACTGTAGGCATTATGGCTGTTCCATATTGTGTACATCTCCTACATATGTATATTACTGTACATATATCTGCGTGTGTATGTGTAGTCATATATATATATATATATATATATATATATATATATATATATATATATATATATATACATATATATGTATATCTGTATCTGCATGTATGTGTCTGTGTATCTGTATCCTGGGGACGTTGATGGCTTCCACATATTACATGTCCTATGGGAGGCAGACTGTACTTGGTAGTGTATTGCAGGGTGCATGTATTTGGCTGTGGGGGGATGCCTATTTGTACATGACGTATAGTGTGTGGGGCCTCTCAACCCCATTAATGGTGCATGTGGACATAGGTGTATTTGTTAATCTGCAATTGCTATCAACAGATGTATGGCCATATATATGTATATAGATATATTTATCTGCTAACAGATATATAGGTATATGTGCATAGATACTGATATATATGTATACAGAGTTAGTAAAACAGCATATATATTTATATATGTATATCTGTACATATATGGGTATGTTGTATCTGTTAAGGTTGCAATATAGTTACACACAGAGACATCTAGATGTTGGTATACATTCTCTGTACTGTTGCATGACAGGAATGGCTGATATGGTTCTGAAACAGTGAATGTTTGTGTACCTGTCATGGCTTAGTGGTGCATCACTTTATCAAGGGTGTGCGTGGTCCTTGGTTTGAGCCTTGCAAAGGCTGTTGAATTTGTTGCTGGCCAGATCATAGCCCACTGGATTGAGAGTGATTAAGGCACCTTAAAGCAGTTGTATGCAGGTTTGTGTGTTCTGCCCAGCTCAAAACCAGGACCCTGCACATCATACACAAAGGGATTTACCACTAAGCCATGGCAGATATGCATAATCATGATGTTTTCACATACATATCATCCAGCCCAGGTATACAACACTACACCAAATGTATTCCACCATGTAGATATATTTGTGTGTGTGTATATATATATATATATATATATATATATATATATATATATATATATATATATATTAATCTTTAAATGGATATAACATATCCAGGGGTGGCTTGTGCTATAGGACTGCAGCCCCCCCCCACCTGTCAAAATAAATTGTACTACCACTGTAGAAATGTCCTGGAATGGAACACCACACATGCGTGCTTAGTTCCTGACTGCTGTATTAGGCAGTCCAGAACTCCACGCAGATATGCATGCTTTGTTCCTTAGCTCCAGACTGCTCTGTTAGGCAGTCCAGATAGAGAAGGAAGGGAACTCCAGCCTGCCAGCCCAGAAGTCTGTGCATGATGACCACACAGACCAGAAGAACACCAGACTGCATCATCTGCAGGCTCCAGCCTACTCACATCTCACAGGAAGAACCCAGAACAGCCTGCACAGTCTTCTACAGAGGACATAGCTGCCATGGAGGATCAGGCTGCTTGCAGGAGTAGATGCAGACCACTGCAGAGGACTTAATAGCTGCCATGGAGGATCTGCTGGAGGTAGTGTGTGTGAAATGCCCCGGTTGCTACATGATGGTGGTGGTGGTGGGTAGAGAACAAGGCTTGAACCCTGTACCTTGGGTACCAAGTGGCAAGATCCTGAATTCCCTACCCACCATCATTTGTAAAATGTTTGCAGATTTTTGCCTCATATTTGTTATGTTCTGTTCCTCAAAAAATCTGTGGTTTCTGTATCTTTGTAATTTAACAGAGCCAATGGTGCAGTGGTAGCATTGTTGTCTAACAGCTACAGGTTATCTGGTTTGGTTCTTGGCTGAGGTGCTTTCTGTGTGGAGTTTGTGTGTTCATGCTGGTGTCCTCAATGGATATTTGTCCCTGTTTTTGGACTGTATTCCCCATTATTGGCTTTGTCCAGGTTTTGTGCCAAGGTTGAGAGCTATGGTGATAACTGAACTCACTGAATATGTTTGGGGGCTGGATTCCCACATTATTGGCTTTGTTCAGGTGTTTTGTGCTAAGATGTTGACAGCTATGGTGAGAACTGAATTCACTAAATGGTAACCATTTAAGTTTCAGTCTTCCTTTCTTCCTTACAACAGATAATTTGTCATAGGGGTATGTTACTCTGACTGTCTTGCACAGGGTCCTGGGTTCAATGCTTGGCATTAAAATGTATGGTGATAACACAGTATTTTATTCTAACAACTTTCCAACATTATACAAGCAATGTTTAAAATGTGTTTCTGTTTTTTGGTCTTTTGATTCCCTCCCCTAAATTTTGGATTTTTCCAGATTTCTTGTGCTGCAAAGTTCAGAGATGTAGCTAAGTGTCAAGTAGATTTTACAATAAGCTGAGAGCTGCAGGGGAATAAAAGTTTAGTGCTGCTTATACCAAGTTGTTTTTGTATTGTTCATAGCACAATAGGTAATATACTTGCTTTTGATGCAGAAGGCTTTGGGTTCTACTCCCACACTAAATAACTGCATTGCTAATGCTGTACTTTATTGTAAAGGGGGTGGATGCGGTAGTCCTTTTTGGTGAAGATACCTAGTAACTATGAACCTGTTATCAGTTTGCCATCCATTCCCTATTGCAATATTACTAGCTTATCATTTTTTTATGCAACTTAGGAAATTTATTCTGCAAGGGCAACAGGCACTTTATTTGTAGATGAAACAATGAAATATAAAGTTGGTTGCTAGCAGCAACCTCTTCATTAGTTATATATTTCTTTAATGTGGAATTATTTAGATTACTTCTTCAGAGATTATGCATATTTACTGATACTGGTGGACTGTAGAAGTTTGAGTAGACTTTTATGATAGAAATGTTCTGAATTGGGCAGTTTTGTCGTTATTGGTACATGCATTTTGTTTCATTGTTTACTGGAAAAATGTTCTGAATTGGGCAATTTTGTCATTATTGGTGCATGCATTTTGTTTCATTGTTTACTGGAAAAATGTTCAAAAATTTAAAACGCCCTCTAACAACTGTACTATATTGTACAAGGAATATAATTTAATACAATCAGGAAGGTGTATCAAAGACCACGTGTATGTTTCGTGTGCAAGGGGCCTATGATTCGAAAACAGCCCAAAGTTAATCTTTGTCTGGCAAAATGTATTTTCTTTGAATGTGGGTTTCAATGCTGTTTCAATGAATGTGAGTTTCAAGGGCAGAGAAGTTTTAATGCTAAGTCTGTTTTCATTGTGAGATTGCATTGCTTTATTTAGCAGATGTCTTAGCGTTTGGGCTATAAAATGCAAATTAAAACTTTCAAATAAGTCCAAATCATCGTAGAAGTAAAGCAGTATGCACATTAGTGTTTATGGTAAATGGGGTGAAATAGCCAAGTAATGGTTCATTGGAATGGCTGTAGGGGGGAGGCTCCATTCGACCATGATTTTGTGAGGGGGAAGGGCAGCAAACTCAAAGACAGCCCAGGCTGAACTATACATCTCAACTGTCCAGATTTTCACAGAATGAATAGATTTTTGCTTCTTATTTTTGGTTTGTTCCTCATAAAATGTGTGGTTTTCTGGCAAATAATTTAGGAATTAAGTCACTAAATAATGACAGACACTGAGTTTCAGACTTCATAACCTTCAGAAAAATGTATGCTAAAGCAAGACCTGTTATTCTATCAATTGTCTCAGTTTATACAACAATTTATAGTACTGCTTATATGTTCCCCAGTATATTTGGCCTTGTCCAGATTTCCTGCATTAACAGTTTGAGCGGTACACGCAAATAAATTGTTTTATAGAATTAGGCATTTCCAACCTCTCAACTGTCCCCAATTTTGGCTCAAAATGTTGCTCTTCCCCTAATAATCCCACTGCAAAATGTCAATTTTGGAAGAAGACGTGGAGGGCTTACAATTAAGAAATAACTGTAATAATCAGAGTTATAGATTACTTTTATTTCAGAAATGCATGTAGATTCTTTTACTTTGTCAGCTGCTCAAGTTAGCAGTACTAATATTAAAAAATGTGTCCCTTCTTTGACAGGTTCCCAGCTGTATTGTGTGGCTATTTTATATTTTTGCATCACATTTTTGGTCCATTTTTCATAAAATTGTGTTTTTTGGCAAATTAGTGGCAAATCATTAAAGACTGAAGTTAGAAAATAATGACAGACATTTGAGTTTTAGATTTCGTACCTTTCAGAAAATTCATACTAATACAAGACCTACTATTCTATTATCTTTCTAAGTTTATAAGAGCAATATTTAAAAAATGTCCTTATTTTGGGGTCTTTGTCCCACTTCTGTGTATGGCTCTGTCCATATTTCTTGTTCTGAGGTTGAGAGGTATGACAAATGTGTCAGGGCCATGATAGTCAGCCAGAGACATTTCAAATTGTGACATACTTGTTGCACCCCACTCCCCCATGTAGTGACTCAGTATATGTCCAAGCAAGGCAAGGAGCAGTTATGCAGTGTAAGCAGAGTATCCCCCATCCAAGGTAGACACAAGTGCTACTTTTATACTGTCCTTGATTTTGCAGAATGTTCTGGTTTTTGTCATATTTTTATACTGTTGATTTATGCTTATTATTACTCAGAAAGTGCCTGTTGCTCTGTGTTTAAGTAGCAATGCTTTTATGACCATCAGATAAGCTTGTCTGAGATTGTAAGATGCAAGCAAGCTTTAATAAGCATACTGTTAAATAACTGCCAATATTGAAAGTCTTTCTGCTGTTGCCATGCAGAGAATACTTACATAACTAGATAATGTATAAGCCTTGGGTATTAAAATGCATATGACAGTATTTGTAATAAAGGACAGGATTACATTATGTTAAGAAGCTCATTATATTTGTTGGAGACTTGCAGTCTTCTTTGCAGGCTTTACCTGTAAACTAAACATAATGCCAATCTGTCATGTGTGGTCCATTACTTGTACAGTAATCCTTTAAGCAATGTATATTGAGATTGTTTCTTGTTTGCTTTTCATTTTTTACTTTGATCATATTTTCCCCATGAAACAAGTAGATAGTTGTCAGGCAGCAGGTCTTTTTTGGATAAGAAACATTTTTACAAGCTGAATATAAATTTTAATTAGAACTGCAGTGCAAGGAGAAGTGGTTTGAGTTGAGTGTTGTTTGTTTTTCTGATACTTGATTTTGACTAGCATTCCAGTAATGTATTTAAAAAGTAATTTATGTTTTCTTGCCTCACAACCTTTTTGTTTCCATCTCGATATTAAGTAAGCTGTCATGCAGCCAATGCATTGAAATATTTTTTTTCTTCTACACTTCATTTTGTCTTGATTGGACTCTCATAATGATGGTTTGGCACCCAGGGCAGCGTATTTAATTAAAGTTACAGTTTTTGTGGTTTTGAGCATAGCTCCTCCTCTTTCTAGTTGGACGCACCCCTTCCCATTGACCCCACCCATTCACCTGTCTCCTGCAGCCCCCCTTTGATTTCAAGTCACCAGCCACCTCTGAACATATCTATATATGTAGCTATAGGTATATATATATATATATATATATATATGTATGTATATATATATATATATATATATATATATATATATATATATATATATATATATATATATATGCCAATATGGCTCACCTTTCAAAGGGAGAAATCCATGTGTCCAGAAGCTGGAAGGCCAAAAGTATGTTCTCAACATTGCATGTGCAATGAGCAAATGTCACTATGCATTAGCTCATTGCAGATTAGGTAATTTGGTTGTGGATGCCACTATAGTGGGGATGGGGAATAATTGCCTATCCCCATTGTAGTGCAAACTAGGAGTTCGTATTTCACAGTAGGGGGTTGTGGGGAGCCCAAACCTTAGAGTGGGGGGTGCAGGGGATTCTTGCCCCCCCAGCATTACGATATGTATTCCAACTTGCCATTCAAGAGTCAGAGAAGGTGCCTTTAGAACTGCAATGTTTTTAACTGTGGTGCAGTAAGAAATGATGGGTTAGTCCTTTTGGTTTGCAGAAAGGGCTGTTCAAAGGAATGATTGTCTCCCTGTCAAAGGTGAACACATATATATCAATATAGGTATAGATGGACATACATATGTAGATGGAACCGGGAACGTAACCACATCATATATGTCCACATGCACCATTGATGGGTTTGAAAGACCCAAACAACAAACATCTGGCATGGATAAGTACCACCCCCAGCTAAACACATCTGGCATGCAATACAATACCAACCTTAGTAGATCCCATAAACAAGATCTTTCACAACAAGGGCAGTACATGTTAACAGTACTCCATCCCACCTGTAGGATGCAAGGCTGGCATTACTAACATGTCATGCAGTACAGTCAAGTGATGTGTCATGTTTGGGGGAACCCCCTGGGCAGGTGCAGTAAGTAGCTGGGATCCCTCATATGATCCAACAGCCCTACACCTGACGATGGATTCACCAATGTTGGCAGGGATGACCACAAATCCACCATGTCAGCTGTGAACTACCACCCAGTAGCCTGATGAGCTTGGTCTGCAGGGACATGGAACATATCAACAATGAACCCATGGCCAATGTCACTGGTAATCTCAACACACAGGACCTCACCAATGTTGGACTTGTCAAAGGCAAATAATACAACCTGAATCTATTATACCTCCTTTACCCTATCATGACAGGTGTAGATGATGGTTAGGAGGTGCACAATGCCTATGTAGATCATAGCAGGCTTTTGTACAGTATCCCACTTGTAGGAATGTGTGTAGTTGTTAAGGGATCTACCTGCATTCACAGAATATGTTTCCACCAGGACTGCTTGGGATATGCCAACATTCCACAGGTACCATCCCATGGACATACAGTCCTTCACAGGTCATAGATGTGTCAATGCCTTCCTCCACACTGTTGAGGTGTGCAGCACTACTGGGGCTGCTATAACTCACTGGGTGTGGCTGTTGTGGACACAACTGCCATTATTGCAGTTACTGTTGCATCTATACCCCCACATAGCAGTCTGTGATACTGTACAATGTATGTAATTAGGTTTTTAGTTGTTGTTTACACCATTCATTGTAGTTGAGCACCTCACACCCTCCTAAGGGTAGGGCTATGCCACCGGCATTGGCATACATATGTTACTTAGGTGAGGATCGCAGTTGAGTGGGGGAGGGACATACACTCTGCCGTTAGCATGTTCAGTGTTATCCACATTGCAGACTGCATATATAGCACTATGTGGTTGTGCCTATCCTGTCTTGGTTGGATTACATGTGCAACAGATGTGTAACCTGCACAGGGACATACCTCCATGTGTACAGACTTGTACCTGTACTACATCCAAACCAAAGGCACTGTGTGCTGTACCCAGCCATGGCATGTGCACCACCCACTACACTTACTGGTGTCCACTGTAGAAGGCCTGTTTACACCCATACACCCATCAGCCATGTGGCACATGGACAAACACAACACAATCAGAACAAATACTGGTGACAACAATACAACATTGTTAATTACAGCTATGATGCATCATGGCTGCACAGCTACACCTTCCAAGATATTGGAATTTCACTTTACTGTTGACAACATGCTACACATCATTCCATTGTTACACTGTTGTACAGTCACCCTGTGCATCAGCACCATGTTCGCCTGTCCCTGCATCGATGTTAGAGATGTCAGGGAGTGGCTCAGGTATCATCATATGCACAGAATGTGTTGCTGGTTTGCCTGAGGCCAAGGCTGAGCCATACAATTGACAACATGTGTGTGTGTGTGTGTGTGTGTGTGTGTGTGTGTGTGGGGGGGGTGAGTATTGTTATGGGACACTGGTGATGTTGTGTGTGCAGGTATGTGATTGCCCTAGGTTCATTGTTTATGTGTGGTGTGTTTGCATGCACACAGTTCTTCCATGTGGCTGCCCTATATGGGGAATTGTGAGACAGCTGCAGACTGTACCTGGCAGGATTTGCAGTTCACCTTCTCCGGCCACGGACTGATGTGTCTAGCAGGAGTGCTACAGGCAGTATCAGGTACAAAGCCAGACCGAGTACTTTCCCCCGAGTTTAACAGACATCCACTGGATCCAGGTCCCTCCTGGGACTGGCCAGGGCTACGTGCATGTGGTCCACTATGATGGTCTGTGGACAGCCCCCCCGACAGTGCTGGGGCTGGTACTGCCACTACGGGAGCGGCTGTGACTGGCTGGACGTCCACGGTGACCTCCAGCTGCTGGTGTTGCTAGCATACATCCACATGGCCATCACAACCATCCCGCCCTGTCCTGACACATGGACATGACATTATGGATGAGATCCAATGTCTCACCCCACTGTCTATCCATGACCTGTGTTTAATTACGGATGGCACCTGCTTTGTCATGGATGCTGTCAGTTACAGAGGTGTGATGCACCCTTAAACCCTGCCTGGTGTACCATTCCATTCATGCCTGTGCCTCCATGACAGTCTGTAACATGAGCATGGTTGAAATAGATGTGGCACATCTGCCAGGGGAATGTTGACCAGCAGTGCTACAATGAGCACCCCTAAACATCTGCCTATGTGATAAATCACCAGACATCTGGCTATGGCTGCTGTGCCCTGACACACATGCCATAGATACCACTCTGTTCTGGCTAATGCCAACCATAGGCTGTCCCTCAGCTAATGCCAAAGGTGATGAGGTATGTAGAGGCAGTGTGACTGTGTGCGTAGATGGGGTGGATACATGTGAATTGTCAATTGATGGCCCAGCGGCAGCCCCTGATGACCCTTCCTGTGCCTCAACACATCTATCCTCATGGTCACTGTCTGTATCAGTGACATCAGATTCCCTGCGGGGGGGGGCAGCCCCACCTCACCACCTGTGAGGGGAAAACAGGGAACAGACTATAAGACCTGTACAACACTGCTAAACAGTACACACACACACACACACACACACACACACACACACACACACACACACACACACACACACGCACACACGCACACACGCACACACACATGTGTGCAGACATGGCCACACACACAGACATACACACATGCAGTCGACATGCATGGCAACCCATACACTCCACCAGACAGCACCTACAGACAGCTCTTGCACCGCCATACCACACACAATAGCAGGTGATGGTGCAGTACAGTATCACACACATACCTGTAATTACACACATTTCAGCATGCAGGACATGTGGCACTCAACAGTATGCAGTGCAACTGTAGTCAATCCCCATTACCAACATTATACATGGCTGTGGTGCATGGCTTCTGTTTGTAGATGATAGCCCTCTCCCTGAAACTCACTGCACCCATGTCCACAGCATTGCTGTGCATCTGTTCAGCACCCTGGTATGTACTGTGCACCATACCTCACGGGTGTACACATCATTGCATTATGTGTATCTGTGTGTCAGTTGTGTTTCTGCTGCTGCTCACGGCCTCTGTGTGTTCCTGGATCACATGTAGACATGTGTTTAGTGAATGCTTGATGTACATTCACATATGTCATCATCAGTGGTGCATGTATGAGTGATAGACTACCATTAGACTAACCACAGACACAATGTACTGTTACCTATGGTGAGTATAGAGACCATTACTGACCATGACTGAGCCCTGGCTGATGTTGCCTGTGGTACACATAGGTTCATAGGTGAGCACTGGTCTATTGGTCCTGGGGCCTACATAAGCCTAGCCACAGGGGTTCCCAGCCATGCACCACCCACTAATGTTATTCCCTGTACCCCTGTCAGGCTGTGGCACAGACATACTACCCGGTGTGAATTCCCCACTTCCCATCCAATTGCTGAGTGTTTCTGTAAAGAGGGCCAATGAGTAGCATTGCCTGACATGTATGGGTAGTCTGGCCCTATCCCTTCAGTATGTTCTGTGTAATGTGTTGATGAGGTTTAGGACCCTGGAGTGTGTGTTAGCAGAGGGAGTGGGATGTCATTATATGTAGCATGTTCAACTGCTCTGTGTATGACATAGCTGTGTATGTTGGGTAGATGTCAGCTGTGCCTGGGCAATGTGCACTGGAGTTTAGCTACAGTTGTCTGAGATGGACTGTGTATTGCATGTGTTTGAGGCTGGTAATCCCATTAGTGAGGTGTGTGCTGTGTCGGTGCACATGTACAGCATGCATTATGGGTAGGTGTGTTAGATGTGTACATGACCTATACCTTAGCTATGACATGCACAGTGAATTGCCAAGCATAACCTCAAACCATACTCACTGGCATCCGGCCACTGCCTTGCTAGTATCCCAGAGGTATCTACATTGAGATGGGATAGAGTTGATGTCAATGGCCACAGCTGTGGCATTGCTACAGGGTGGCTGTAATATTACAGTACAACAACAGCTGAAGTCCACAGTACTACAGATTATGCATTACTGCTTATTGGTACTACACAGCAACATACCCCACATCTCACATATGCATGGTCTACCTATACAGATGCATACACTACAGTAGTCTACTGATATGCCCTTGAAACTTACCTGCATGCTCCATGACTGGTGTGTGAGTAGCACCCACCTCCATGACTGTATAAGTCTGTACCTCGTGTGGGCGGGCAGGTGCTACCAGGCTCATGAGCAGCTCCTCCACTCTGGTGAGAGGGGTATGGATGTTATGCCCCCCCCCATTGCAAGGTGGTGATCCCGCATGGCAGTGTCACAGCAACATACTTGGCGGAGCAGAACACTACAATGGTGGCGGACCTGCTCATAAGTACGGCTGTGCATCCCCACCTCATTCACCCTGTGGACCACATCAATCCACATGGCTGTTCTCTCCTGCTGGTCCTGGCTTGCCCATGAAAACAACAGCTTATAGTTGTGGATGATGCTGGTGATTATAATCTCCTCCTCAGTGGCATTGTAGGTGTGATTCCTTGGGTGTGCCATACTCCCTGAAAGACATAATGATGGAAATATGTCTGAGCAACTCATATGTCAAGTTTACCATAATACAATACACACATCAATCTCCTGCCACCAAATCAGCTCCAACATAATGTTCACACTACGCTAGTGGTATGTGTCCGGTATGTGTACCATTGGGTCATATATTGTATTGTATAACACTTTCTACTCTGTGTTTATAGACATGCTCCCTGTGGGGAGTTACAGAGTATTTCACCTGCATGCCATTGTCACTGCCACTATGTTTCCACATATGCATGTGGTAGGCCTGCTATGTGATTGCTACACATCTGCCATTCTGTGATATTGGGGATATCTATGCATGCTGTTGGACATGTTCTGGGATTGTGTGGACTATTACAGACCACATATGTTCCATGACAGTTACACAACAGTATGTGTAGGCGTTATTTGCCAGGAGGAACACCAGTCCATCTAATGTGCACATGTTACCAGTCCACATCACATCCATGACCCACCATGGAACCTCGTTATCTACTGTTCCATCACTGCCTTCATGTGGAACCACCCCAGGGGATGGTGTTCTCCCCCCATGGAGCAAACACAGACATGTGTCTGCCACCCGGTTAGGTCATGGGTATTGTGCATAGGAAGCTCTACAGAGACATGGGATATGTGCTACATCACCTGGAGGCATGCAGTACCCATACACAAGGTTCAACATGCATGTCCCTCCTGCCCAGAGCACAGTCCAGGCACCTTTATGTCCATGTAGATGCTGTCGTGACTGTCCATGGGTGGGCACCATGTTCCCTTTGTTCCCATGTGGGGGCTCAATGGTCTCCACATTCGAGATATAACTACCCGTCCACAGTGTTTAACCACCACATGTGTCATATACCAGCCCTGTATGCTGTCTTGTTTGTCACCCAACCAGACCTACATACCAATATGTGCCTCATACCCTTCACCAATGCATATATCCCACCGTCTCATACAATTGCAATGTGTTTCCAACATGGGTTACACAGCATACTCCACACTCCATCTTGCAGCCATGTACTCGTGTGTTGGTATTTTGTGCATTGATGTGTAATGTTCTCTCACACATGCCATGGCAGGGGAAATGTATTGACATTATATATATATATATATATATATATATATATATATATATATATATATATATATATATATATATATATATATATAATATATATGTGTGTGTGTGTGTGTGTGTGTGTGTGTATGTGTGTGTGTGTGTATATTTTTACATAGATAGATGGATAGATAGATAGAGATATATGTATAGATATATATATATATATATATATATATATATATATATATATATATATATCTGTCTGTATACACACATATATATATATATATATATATATATATATATATATATATATATATATATATATATATATATCTATATATATATATATATATATATATATATATATATATATATGTATATATACATATGTGCATATATGTGTATATATCATTTTGTGTTGTTTATATACCTATATGAATGTATAACTCTCTGAGGTTTTGTACACATACACAGCTGTAAATATGTCTCACACATATATGTATCTGTATGTGGGGTGCATACGAACATCTGGACCACACTCATGTACCCTCTTTTCTTCACAGCTGAACTGTTCGGCCTTGCTGCAACACAGACAGTTGTCACATGTGAACACAGACTAACACTAGGGAGGTATATATGGTGACATACTTTAGATAAGCATATTATACTGCTATGGCAGTTGGGCATGCTATGCTACACTTTAACATGACTGTCCTGCAGGTGGTGTGGCCTCTCACCCATGTGTCTATCATGGCAGCATTTATACCCCCACCAGCCATTGGCCACAGTAATTTACAGAACACAGATATCATTGGTTATATCTTTTCTATTCACTGCTGGTCTGCACATTTGGCAGGTATGCCCCACTGCCCACAGGGACTGACACTACTGCCCAGTGCAGTTGTTGAGCACAACATCATTTTTTTTGTCTCTCTCTCTCTCTCTCTCTCTCTCTCTCTCGTAGAGTGATTGAGCAGGTTTGAATAGATTGCAGCATGCTTTTGTTGGTATTGCACATGATCAGGTGGTGGCCTCTGCACCAGTCAGTGTCTACTAGTTGGTAATTGCATGCAGCCTGCTGTGTAGTACTTCAGATAACCACTGTCATGGCAACCCTGTACTATAAATTGCTGCCTTCTCTGGACGTTGTCCCTTCACCTTTACAGTATGGATGACATCCTTCCTGTGTGTGGACATCAGTGTTACAGACAGCAGGTAGCAATAACTCTTACAGCAGAACCTGCAGACATAGGCCAAATCCACATTTGGGTAGGGTTCCGGACATACAGACAGCGTGAGTAGTGTTGTTGTGTGCAATGTATCTTGCTGTTCTTACAGGGTTTCTGTGTACATGGTACTTTTTCATGGAATGTTGTCTGCATAGCTCTCAACTGTGGGCCTAGTCGTATGATACTAGGGGGATTGGCTGTT
Source organism: Protopterus annectens (assembly GCF_019279795.1). Taxonomy (NCBI): domain Eukaryota; kingdom Metazoa; phylum Chordata; order Ceratodontiformes; family Protopteridae; genus Protopterus; species Protopterus annectens. The sequence goes on along the minus strand of NC_056726.1, from coordinate 23,502,850 downwards.
AGGTTTTGTCTGTGCACCACACAGGTATTGTCGCAGATATATCTCTGGCATTCTGTCTGTTGAGTGCTATCAGTACATGGCTACATCCATTTGCATTTTAATGTTGTTTCCCTGCATAAGGGTATGCTGCAATGAATCCTGTAACACCAGCAATTTCCAGGGTGTGTAACAGCAATAATGCAAATATGGCCCTATGTTCCTGCCTCTGTCCTCCACATATATGCCAGTCTTTGTCGTGCTGTGATACAGGAAGGGTTGTTAGGTAATGGCCTATCATTATTTACCGTTAGCATTACTGCTATCATCCCAGTCATGTTGGGCCATGTCCATACATATGGGGGCAACAGCTGGAGAATATATATGTGCCCTTGTACATTCCAGAGGTGTGTGGTACACAGTGCTCCTTGCCCTTGTACAGCCTTTTATGGAGGTGGGGGGGGGGGGTTCTATGCCATTAACCTAGGCTACGGTACCTTTTTCAGGGATATAACTGTTAAGACGAGGGTCGTTCAGTGTAATAGTGAGATATTAGGTTAAGCAATGTTATGTACAAGATACTGTGACCTTAACACAAGTGCTACTTTTCCCTCTAGGGCTTGACTACAGGGTGTAATTGGAGGCTGCTGAACTACATCTGTAATTGCTGATTGTTACGTATCTGGAAGGCAGATCCTGTTTCTACTGTTGTACTAATTGAAGGCCTTGGCCTGGACAGCATAGTATGGTATATATATATATATATATATATATATATATACACATTGCTTGCATCTACTGCTTTGTGTGGGCCTTGCATTCATGACTGATTACATAATTCAAACCTTATGTGGTGTCAGTACTGGCATACATTATTGTATAGTACAGGAATAAAGGTTATCTGTGTATGCATACCTGTGCATTGTGTCATGTCCTTTGAATTGTGGGTGGGTATACGTTTAATGTCAGTATTCTCATTGGTAGGAATAGTTGCCACACTATACATTCCACAGGTGCCAGTTGAAGGACTTGTGGCTGAGGGATTTACTTTGCACCCAGTACTTCTACACTACATCTACATATGTATGGCTACTGATACCTTTTGTGTGCGTATATGTGTATGTACCTATATATATCTCATAGGGCTATATTTATATATGTGTATCTATAGATATATACATCTGTATATATATATATATATATATATATATATATATATATATATATATACATCTACATATGAACATATGCATGTATCTATATACAGTTGATGTTATATGATTATTTGTGAGTCATACATTAATATATATATATCTACATATAGCTGTCTATCTGTCTACATTTACAGATATATATCTGTCCATATGTCCATGCATGTTTGGCTCATATTTTGGCCTGTTCCTCATTCACTTGGCAATTGCCATGGATTATTGAGCATTGAAGTCAGTAACTAGTGGCAGGGCGGCCACAGTGGTGCAGTGGTTAGCATTGCTGCCTCACAGCAAGAGGTTCTCCGGTTCGATCCTCGGCTGGGGTGCCTTCTGTGCAGAGTCTGCATGCCCTCCCTGTGGTCGCGTGGGTTTCCTCCGGGTGCTCCGGTTTCCTCCCACATCCCAAAGACATGCTGCAGGTGGATTGGACACTCTAAATTGGCCCTAGGTGTGTGTGTGAGTGTGCCTTCTGTGGAAGGTTGGGCACCGGGCTGGCAACTCGACACCGTAAAACTCCACTGCCATTCAATGTGCGGACAAGGTGATCTGCTGTGGTGACCCCTAACCGGGAAAAAGCCGAAAGAAGAAGTAGAAGTCAGTAACTAGTGGCAACACTTTTGTGTTTCAGACTTCATATCCTTCTAAATTTGTGTTCTAATATATATAACTGTGTAACTAGCAACATTTTAATTGTATCAGAGGATTCATTGACATATATCCCTATTTGTACCCACAGTGTGGCATACTTTGTCTAGACTTCTTACATTAACAGGTTATGTGGTGTTTTAATAATACATTTCCTGTACTGTTGACTGATTGTGCTGCATGATATGTTTGTGAAAACTTAAGGTCATGTTTATCTGCCATGGTTTAGTGGTAAATCACTTTGTGTATCAAGTGCAGGGTCCTGTGTTTGAGCCTTGGAGAGGTAGTTTATTTTGTTGCTGGGCAGAACAAGGGATGTTGGCTACAGAATGATTAAGGCCCTTTTAAGCAGTTGTAAGCGTGTTTGCACAAGTTTGCACAGCAGTAAGCCCTGCCAACCTCCGCTTATGTTTTTTTACAGTCAGTTAGCTTCGAATTTCTCAAGCTGTGTAGGCGTATCTTATCCTCGCACAAACCCACGCAAACCCACTTACTTAATGGTGCTTACTACCGCTTACCCCCATGCTAATCCTTTAAAAGAAAACAAAAAGGGATTGATAGGACAGTGGTGAAAAACAGGGCACAAAGAGGGAAAGACAGTAGGGAAAATAGCTAGGCATGTTCAGAAGGGTATAGGAAAGGTCCATAGCTGCCCATTTCTTCTACAGCAACAGCTGTGCATATACACTATATTTGCAGGTACATTTGTACTCTCAAACCCCTGGGAGAGGAGTGAGGGCAACATATATTCATTGTGATGCCACTTAGACCAGATTGCATGTTTCCAGTGGACACGTGCAAAACGGACAGCTATGTATGGGGCGAGTTTTTTTGTGAGAACAGATTACCCCTTTTTTTTCAGGTGAGAGTGGGATGTTGGGGAGGGGTAGAAGGTATATTTGAGGAGGTAGATTGGGTAGGTTAACAGACAAGACACACAAGACACAAACAGGGCCAGTATATGACACATGTAAGGGGTAAACACCTTGGACGGGGAGGGTTGTTTGGAAGTTGCAAGCCCATGAGCCCCCAACTGGAAACAGTGGGACTGTGGTCCCAACCCATGGGCAGTCACCACTGCACCTTCACAGCCCCAAAGGTGGCTGTGCTGAGGGCTGTGTAGGAAGGGCAGGCTCACCCTCTAATTGAGCCACTCGGCCCTCAAGCTGGCATAGCCACTCTCGATACTCCAGATTGAGCTCCTTATGCACCATGGCCTGGACCTGTTGACAGGTGACAGGTTCCCCTCCACACCTGCTCCGAGGGGAGGATGAGCCCCATCCCCTGCAATGGTTCCACCCAAATGTGGCACAGAACCCATGGAAGAGGAGGTCCCAGGCTGGGCCCCAGATGTGCTGATGCCCAGTGCCATGGCCAGCTGAGGTGGGACAGGTGGGTCCGCTGGGACCGGCCTTCCCATACAAGCTGTGTTGTCACAGGTTTTTGACAGATATGGGTTAGTAACAGTCAACAGCATTCAGGATTAGTTATAACAGCATGCATAGGTATTCCCATTAACACAACACACCAGATTTAACACAGTTACAGAGCAAGCAGAACACATGCATATATGGAACAACAGTGGCCATTACAGGAGCATTCAGGTTTCATTGATGGCAACAGGCCACCAATATGGGTGTATTTTCACATGGCACATGCATAGAAACAAATGTGAATATTTATAAACCATTAGGACATATGCCTCAACAAAAGTGTGGAGTGTACACAAACCAGTTGAGGAGTGTAATTGGGTTATTATGCACATATGGTAGGGGTGAGAGAGAGACGTCAATTAACAGCTAATATATCCTCGTAGTTTTCACAACATTCTTAGTCACTGCAGTGGTCTTTCCCTTACATGTATTATTACACTACACAATGGCCTTATATTGTACACTGGTATGTTTATAAATTATTATATACATGATCTGTGTCTTACATACAGGCGTGACAGACTGCAGGTGTTAATGCAACATATGTTGAGAATTGCTGTCATACATTTTGGGTGTGGTGCTAGAATGACAGGTTTGTTTCCATATACATTATCTGACTATGTACACATTTGAATATCAGTTATATGTCATTGACAGCTGCCTACAATTCTTGGAACATCTCACTGGATTTTTAACTGGACATGCTTCACAGATTGGAACAGTTGTGGGGTACGAATATGCATACAACTTGCATTTTGAACATTCTAGCAAATTCTGTACTGTTGTTGGGTGTAAGTATGCATACAGCTTTGTATCTGAACATTGTATCAAAATCTGTACAGTTGTGGGGTATGATTATGCATACAACTTAGTAGCACTCCCAGGATTCACACCCCTGCTTTGTGTGACAAAATATTATAGCTAACATCACAGTACACTGTGCTATCAGGGAATTGATGTAAAGCTTTCAATTGTTTTCTATCTAAGTCTCCCTGACTTGTACACTATAACTGACCTTTTGGCACTTCCAACATTGTTATGCAGGACTTCATGCCCATTTTATCTGCATACCATGGTGTGGGTGACACTGCTTAAGATACAATATTACTATTTATAGTATGGAACAGATCGCCAACATATGAGAGAAGAGTAAACAGAAGCACTCCAGGGGTTGTACCTTTATTCACAGATTATTACACATTTATTTCTACTGGGGTACAACACTTTCTAAGGCTTTTATATTTATTTGTTATGACAGTACATGCAGACTGATTACTAACCTGCCTCACGATGCAGCCTTTGCAGCCTAGCATCATGAACTTGCTGGTTCACAACCCACTCATCTACAGTTCTCAGAGAAATGCAGTGATATTTAGCCATACCTATCAATAGTATACACAAGCTAGGCAATTATTTACTACTTAGTAGAATGAGTACTTACTCAGTGCTGGGGCATTGGGCATCTGCCAAGACTCCTAGATCCACTGTTCCAGTACATACTCCCTCCACCGCTTCAGGCCAGCATGGTGGTGCCTGACCTGTTCACCAGTCCGGGGGATACCTGTGGCACCGGTGAGGTCACGGGCAAGACTGTCCCAGGCCTCCATTTTATACTGTGAGCCCTGGTACTGTTCCTGCAGTAGTCTCTGATCATGGTGTTTTACCAGGAGCCATACCATGCTTTTTGACTCCTGGATGCCCCAGCGCTGTGCTCTAAATCGAGTGCCTTCACCCACACCAGCAATCATGCCTGTAGTAGGAAGCTGCAACTAGTTATGGGTAGTATTCCCACCTGTGGGGTTTAAATGTAGCCATTTTCCCACACTTTCCCATGACTGGCCAGTTTTGAAAAGGCTAAGCTATTGGCAGACCTGCTTACATGAGGATGGCACTGTTTAAAGAGGTATACCACTAGGTAGATTAGATTGGCTCACCTACACATTGCTTACACTTACTAACTTGAGCTGTGCTGCAGGTAGCATTTCTTAATAGTTAATTAGCACTATGTTTGCCATTTGGCAATGATTTATTCTTCATCACAGGTTATAAATGTGTCTGGTATCTGTGATTCATGTGTACATACACTGTATGGGGACCTGGGGGCTTCTACACTTTATTACAATAACACCTCAAATCTATGCTTACTGCAGTACTCCAATTCACATATTTATGTTATGTAACAGGTTATACCACTTCACACTGTACAAAGATTCATTTCACATGTTTGGTTTGATTTTCCTGTGGTGAGAATTAGTTTGCTGATACCTCATGCATATCTATTGCTATGGTGGCTTAGTGGTTAACTACTGTGACTATCGTATACAGGGTCCTGAGTTTAAGCTTTGCAGAGGGAGTTTATTTTGTTGCTGGGCAGAAAATGGGCCGTTGGATCCAGAGTGATTAAGGCACTTTAAAGCAGTTGTAAGTGGGTGTGCGTGGGTTTGCACAACGGTAAGCACTGCTAACCTCCAGATACAGTTTCTTACACTCAGTTAGCTTCTACTTTGCTTAATCTGTGTAGGCAATGCTTATGCCCATGCAAATGCACTTAGACATGCTTACTACTGCTTATTTGTGCTTAAACATTCTTACTAGTGCCTTATTCATTATGACACTGACACTTCACATGTGCATTTCATGCAGTACTCCAGTTCACATTTAAATGTTATTATGTAGGTTATACGGCAAAAAGATGTAAATATATGTTCATACACAGTTTTCACATGGAAAATATGTGCTGCAGTGGGACTCGAACCTGGAATGTCGGTTCATTAGGCAGATGCTCTAACCACTACACTATTGCTGTGCAGTTTAATTTGCATATATATTCCTATTTATCCTCTTCAGCCTTTTCAGCTGCTTTTACCGTAGCTAACTGATGGGCAAACCTGCGCACCTACAGTTAGCTGTACTCAGGGTTTTAAAAAAATAAATACAAGGGTTTCTTCACTTTATTTCAATGTACTGTTGCTGTTGAAAACATGGGGACTGTTATTGGAGATATGCAGACAACTATGAGCAGTTTCACTCATTTATTTACACTTTCTTCTGTTCTACGTTGCAGGGGCTTGTTTATTCTGAGAGCTCTGCTCTTAGACATGCCCCCTGCACTCGTCCACGCTCAGTGTAGGATTTGGAGCTCAGGCAGCATGCCTTCATTAATATGCATGATGTGCTGCCATCCTCCTCTTAAACTGCTGCTTACGTGCAGGGCAGGTTTATTCCTGCATGGCAGATTAGTAAATCCAGGGGAATGTGTATATGAAGAATCAAAGCTTTTTAAAACATTTTTTTTTTGCACAAGTGAAAAAAAGCACAATGCAGAATCTTATACATAATTGCGCTTGTTATTTTGAGAAAAAATTGATAAGAAAAGAAGACAATCATCATCTTGACTTCAAATGATTCAAGATTATATAATTACCCCTTAAATCAATTAAATGATATGATTAAAGCAGGAAAAAAATGTGCCTAAATATTATTAGACTTGGCTCTTGTTCTGTTTAGAAACTGAACATAAAATGGTCTCTTGTAGTATTTACCATTCCCAATAGATTAAGATATTAAAAGGTGTTTTCTTCTTACATTACAGAGAAATTTCTTGCACTGTCACTTCCCCCAGAATCACTAAGGATCATGTGCTTAAGGTACTCTCGAAGATGAAGAACACTTCCTCAGTGGACTTTGACAATATATCTGGTTTTGTAATTTAACATGCACTTGCTGAACCGCTCCTTAAGCTATTTAAGTTAAGCCTGCATACAGGATATGTCATTGTTTCACCTAAGCCTATCCCTAAACACTGATACTCTACTGCTGTGATACCCCAGAATAAGGGTAGAGTAATCACGGATCCTTGAAAATATAGACCCATCAGCCTCACAAGTCTAATCTGTAAAGCCATGTAGCCCATTATCTCTTAGCTCAAATATTGTAACAGTCTTGATCCACAGAAATTCAGTATTGCAAAGGGCAGGACATGTCTGCTAAATCTTGTCGGCATCTTTGAGAAGGTCACTCAAGTAGTGGACAGTAATCAAACTGTCAGAGCTGCTTAACTTGATCTAGCAAAGGCATTTGACACCACGCTACTTGTTAGATTGCATATAAGCTAATGACATTAAATATTGATCCTTACGCAGTTAAATGTATAGCCAATTGGTTCAGGAATAGAACACGCATTGTCTGAGTGGGGGACACCTCCTCATTTAGAGACAAGGTGATTAATGGTGTCCTACAGGAATGTGTGTTAGCTTCTCTCCTGTTCAGCATATATTTTTCTTACTTTAAAAATAATAATGGTTTCTGGTAAACCAAATTTTCTGTTGACTGTAAGCTGGGTGTAGCTGTCAAGTACCCTCAAGATACATATACTTTTCCCACCCTCCTTCCCTATTTGTATGCTGTTCTTATAGTTGGTGGCTTAGCAGTTGCCTGCCCCACTGTAAATTTGATCTGGGACACTCTTCCCAGTCTAGTGTTATTACCTCATTCTACCTAATACAGGGAGAACATTTGAGAAAGCCAATCCACTTAGTTTCTGCTCTTCCTTTTTCTCTTTCCACTCAAAAAATGTTCTAAGCTTGTTTCCTGCCTTTCCTGTGGGTAGTCTAGTCTGGATACAGATTTGCTGCGTCCAGGACTGTTTGTAGGCTTCTGAGCCCTCAAGCCTTTCTGTGTTGGAGGGAAGCCTTCTAGCTTAATTTTGTTTCTTAGAACTCGCCAGTTTTTTAGTTTCAGCACTCATCTGTTTCTTTGAGCTCAGCACTTGTTCAGAACTCGTTGTAAGCAGTAAATACGCTATAAATTATTACAATACTCAACTTTCCTCACTTGTCTAGAGGAAAACAGTTTCTAGTACTTAACAAATAAGCACCTATCCAGGCATGTCTAAAGGTCAACTCCCGGTGTTTTCTCCTGGTATCTTGGTGCAATGCAGCAATTACCTCATGTACACAGACAACCCACTCCTCCTACCACCCAACACTACAACCTGTGAGAGATGCACCTATACAGCCAAATTGGAAGTAAAGCTCTCTTCACCCAAGACTGGACTAGACAGTCAAGAGGAGGAGGTAAACACTTGCACCATACCAGAATCATCACGTAGTCCCTCAAAGCCTAAACCACCAAAACAAACACATAGAAACACAAAACACACACCTACATTCATGGATGCTCTCAGTAAAAACCTGCCCAAGCAACAGGGACCTTCAAAGCAGAAACACAAGCAACCTCCACACCCCAACACAACCCATATGACACATAGCCCACAAACTCAGTGTGCCACTCAACCACAGCCCATAAGGCATAACAACGTACCCAACACTCTAGTTATAGGTGACTCTATAGTCAGGCATACTGATGTTTCACTCACCAGGCTAAACAAAGAGAAAGTTACTGCCAGCTGCCTGTTGGGTGCTAGGATCCACCACATAATGCATGCACTCAGGTCACTCCACAACAAGTACAAATATGGCTCTGTCATTGTCCATGTTGGTGTGAATGACCTGAGATGTACCTCCCTGGATTACATGAAAAGGGACATGGAGGAGCTGTCCGATCTTGTAGCCCAGGCAGGTATGACCCTAGCCCTGAGTAGCATCCTGCCATCACCCAGAATGATACCACAGTACAAGGACAAAATGATTGACTTCAACAATTGGCTAAGCTTCTGGTGTCATTCTAAGGGGATCCAGTATCTGTTTGCCTGGGATGACATGATCGACAAACCACAATGCTTTGCCAAAGATGGTCTGCAACTGTCGCCCCTGGGATTCCGGATATGGGCTAAGGCGCTAGCCACCCCTATAGTGCCTTTTTTAGGCAAGGTTCAAATGACAAATTCACCACCATAACAGGTACAAGTAAGCAGAATCTGAGGGTATTGCTACTCAATGCTAGAAGTCTAAACCTCAAAATGCACTCACTCGAGGCACTCTTTAAAATGGAGAACATCAACATCTGTGCAGTGACAGAGACCTGGCTCAAGGCTGCAGAGAGCAACCCTGCATTACCAGGCTATAATTCATATCACACCTTTTGGCCACCTAAACTGGACCGAAACACTAAAGGCAGAGGCGTGTCCATATTCATTAAAGATATCCACACCTCAAGGCCAGCTGCTCAGCATAATACATCCAAGATTATCCAAGTGCAACTAACTCTGGGCAAGACTGCAATCCAAATTGTAGCTTGCTACAGATCCCCCACCATGCCCTTGGATTCCCACTCCTCATTTCTTGATACACTGGAAAATATTAGGGTACAACGTAATACCCTAATAATGGGTGATTTCAACTACCCCACCATTAACTGTGAAAACTACTCGTACCAATTCTTGTGCTCAACATTTTCTGGAATTCATAAATTCCAATGCCTTGGATCAATTTATCAACACCCCCACCAGAGGCAGCAATATCCTAGACCTGGTTATTACCAACATGGGCAACTGGTGCTCCACACCAGGGGTCAGTTCCTCGTTGGTCAGATCCGACCACAACCTAATCACCCTAGACATCCATATCCCTCCCCCACCCCCCATTAGGGAAGCCACCATAAAAAATTTCTCCAAAGCCAACTTCACGCTTCTTAAGACAGAAGTGGCAAACTTCACGACACCTATGCTGACGGACAATAGAGGTATGACTGCTGAATCCTACACAAATGCACTTTATAAGCACTTACACAAGTGCATAGATCGTGCAATCCCTAAAAGAACCAAGATGCTATCCTCCAAAAAAAGGAAGCCAATCTGGTGGTCCCCTGCCATAAACAAACTCTACAACAGAAGAAAGAAACTGTTGCAAAAAAGAGTAAAATCCCATGATTGGAGAAACTCCCTGGTCAGCCTCAGTAAGAAGGTGAGATCCCTCATAAAATCCTCCAAAGCTAGTTACGAAAACAAAATCACCACTGACTCTAAAGACAACCACAAAGCATTCCATAGCTATGTCAAGAATCTCAATAGCAAAACTCAGATCTGCTCTGAGTTACAGCACAATGGCACTAAATATACAGAACCAAGTGATATTGCCAACATCCTGATAGATAGGTTCAGTGCTAACTTTACCCCCCTCTCATCCCCTAAAGGCCCCATCTCTATACCGGAATAATGCAAAGTTTCTGTAATCACGGCTGCACAGGTAGAAAACACACTCTCCAACGCCAAGAACACAGCATCCATGGGACCTGACAACATCCCAGGCTGCGTTCTACATGAACTATAGAACGAGCTGGCATCTCACCTAAGCACCATGTTCAATCATAGCCTCACCTCAGGCTATGTGCCCACTGAATGGTGCACAGTGACGGTTATCCCACTCCACAAAGGGGGAGCCACCTCGGACCCTGGAAACTACCACCCCATTAGCCTGACGAGCATGATCTGCAAGGTTATGGAATGTATCATCATGGAACTTATAAACAATGACATTGGTAATCTCCAAACTCAGGACTCCACCCAGTTTGGGTTTGTAAAAGGCAGATCATGTCTCCTAAACCTGATAGTCTTCTTTGAAGTGGTCACCAAAGCTGTAGATGAGGGCAAATTGTTTCACACAGCCTATCTAGATCTCACCAAGGCTTTCAACACCATCCCCCACTCTGGAATTAAAGATAAACTCACTAAACTAGGTATAAATCCCTATGTCACAAGATGGATTGCTAACTGGCTCACTGACAGAACCCACACTGTGAAAGTAGCAGACTCCAAATCCAACTTCAGACCAGTGACAAGTGGAGTACCACAGGATTCAGTCCTGGGTCCTCTCCTGTTTGGTATCTACTTCTCTGAAGTACAGGTTAACACAGAAGGTCTTTGGCTAACAAAGTTTGCATATGACTGCAAACTAAGAGCCATAATCAAAACTCCAAAAGATGTGGACATCCTACAAAAGGGCCTCGCTGAGACAGATGCCTAGTGTCAAAGCCATGGCCTCAAGCTCAATGCCAAAAAGTGCATTGTCATCCCTTTTAGTAAAACCTCTGTACCCATGAACTACCACATAGGCGGTAGTCTAACACTGAAAGTGTGATAAGAGACCTTGGGACATAGGTGGACAGTAGTCTCTCCTTTGATAATCATATTGCCACAGTAGTCAGGAAATCCTTCTACATGGCACATCTCATCACAAAAGGTTTCTCTTCCAGGAAAAGAAAAGTCATTGTTCCCCTCTACTCATAGGTTCATAGGTTCATAGGTAGGTACTAGGCTATCTGCCCTAGGGCATTTATAAGCCTAGCCAGAATGTGTTGGCTTTTGCCTCCCTTTTAGACTAGATTCCTGAGCCTCTGTCCAGCAGGGCCACAGAAGTGATCCCAGGAGCAAACCTACGATCTCCCATCCACTCATCAAGATTTCTCTTGAAGAGGGTCAGCGAGGAGCTCTGCCTAACATGGACTGGGATTCTATTCCAGAGCACGGGAAGCCTTTGGGATATGAATCTATCCCTCCAGCATGTCCTGTTTATTGTTGTGCTAAGGTTTAAATCCTTGGAGCGTGTAGCTCTACTGGATCTGGTTTTCTTGAGGTGGAGCATGTCCAACAATTCGGGGTTAGAAATGGTCTTGTATGTCAGGCAGAGATCGTCTCTGAGCAGGCGGTAAGCAACTGAGTAGAGCTGGAGTTTCTTTAGTCGAGCTGCATAGGGCATCTGTTTGAGGCCCACGATCCTCTTAGTGAGGTATTTTTGAGGTCTCTCCAGCTGTTGCAGGTGTCAGGTAAGGTACATCCAAAATGGGGCATTGTACTCAATTATGGGCCTGATGAGCGATGGTTAGAGGGGCACAATGACCTTTCTTGATCTAGATGTGAACCCTTTCATGATTAGGTGGGCTATATAGAAGGTTTTTCTAACCACTTTGGCAATATGATGAGAGGTTACTATCTACATGGTTCCCCCGATCCCTAATTACTTCTTCCGTAATTTGTGGATTACCTCCTATATGGTAGTTTGTGGGCACTTTGTTTTTCCCAAAAGGGATGACTATGCATTTTTTGCATTTAGCTTGAGGCCATGGTTCTGACACCAAGTATCCATCTCCTTAAGGCCCTTCTGGAGGATGCTTGTGTCAGCCGGAGAGTCGATTATGGCTCCCAGTTTGCAATCATCTGCGAACTTGGTCAGCCACAGTCCTCCCGTGTTTGCCTGTACCTCAGAGAAGTATATACTGAACAAGAGGGGTTCCAGGACTGATCCCTGTTGGACACCACTTGTAACTGGTTTAGAGTCGGACAGGGCTCCTGTGACTCTGACCATGTGAGTTCTATCCCTGAGCCAGTTTGCAACCCATCTTGTGGCATATGGGTTGATATTTAAGCTGGTAGGCTTATTTATGATGCCAGAGTGAGGTATTGTGTCAAAGGCCTTTGCGAGGTCTAGGTAGGCTGTGTGGACTACCTTTCCCTCATCTAAGGCTTTGGTAACTGTTTCGAAGAAGTCATCTAGGTTTAATAGGCAAGATCTGCCCTTAACAAAGCCGAATTGGGTGGGGTCCAGTGTTTGGAAATTCCCACTGTCTTTGTTTATGAGATCCATGATGATGCACTCCATAGCCTTGCAGACCAGGCTAGTCAGGCTTATAGGGTGATAGTTCACAGGATCTGTTGTGGCTCCACCTTTGTGGAGTGGGATCACTGTTGCTGTACGCCATTCTTTGGGTACATAACCTGTGGTAAGGCTGAGTTGGAACAGTGAATTTATGTGAGGGTTTAGTTCATTTTTGAGATTGTGTAAGACACAGCCCGGGATACCATCCGGTCCCATTGATGCTGTGTTTTTTACTTTGGAGAGGGCTGCTTTAACCTGTGTGTCTGTGATGTCTGGGGGACTGCATTCTTCTGGGATAGTCACAGGTCCTTTTGGAGGGGAAGGGGGGTAAAGTTTGCACTGAACCTGTCCACCAGGATGTTGGCAATGTCAGTGGGTTCAGTGTATTTTGTGCCATTTGCACCAGCTCAGAGCAGATCTGAGAGCTGCCACCCAGATTCTTGACGTAGCTAAAGAATGCCTTGTGATTATCTTTAGAGTCTTTGGCGGTTTTTCTTTCGAAGCTGGCCTTTGATGATTTTATGAGGGATCAAAGTTTCTTGCTAGTACTGATCAAGGATGTCTTCCCTTTCTGGGATTTTGCCTTGTCATGTAATAGTTTCCTCCTTCTGTTGTATAGCTTATTTATGGCTGGGGTCCACCAGACTGGTCTCCTGTTTTTGGAGGATTGAGTCTTGGTTTTACTTGGGATGGCACAATCCATGCATTCCTGTAGGTGCTCATAGAGTGCATTTGTAAAGGATTCTGTGGTTTGGGTAGCATTTTCCATTAGCCCGGTGGCTTTGAAACTTTCCACATTGGTCTTGAGAAGTGTAAAGTTTGCTTCTGAGAAATTTTTCACAGTGGTTTCCTTGGCTGGGGGTGAGGTCGGGATGTGGATGTCCAATGTGATAAGTTTATGGTCTGATCTTACCAATGAGGGCTTTACCTCTGGTGTGGAACATTGAGCCCCCATGTTGGTGATTACCAAGTCCAATATGTTGTCCCCTCTTGTGGGAGTGGTGACCAGTTGTTCCATGGCATTTAAGTTTATAAACTCCAGGAACCATTGGGCAAAGGAGTTGGGACTTGAGTAGTTTACCCAGTCAATGTTTGGGTAGTTGAAATCCCCCAATATCATGGTGTTTGGTGAGACCTTCATATTCTCCAGTGTTCTCAGGAATGCCAAGTGGGGGTACTGAGACAAGGTTGGTGATCTGTAGCAGGCTATGAACTGAAAAGCAGTTTTACCTACTGTTAGTTGTACATGGATGGTCTCCACTGCCTCGTGCAGTGCCACTAACCTGGAGGTGTGGGTATTCTTGATGAAAATTGATACTCCCCTGCCTTTGGAATTCTGGTCCGAGTTCTGGGGCCAAAAAGAATGGCATGAGTTGAATCCTGGTATTGCTAGAGTGCTCTCCAGAGCCTTGAACCAGGTTTCTGTTACTGCACAGATATCGATTTTCTCCATACTGAGGAGTGCCTCGAGTGCATGCGTCTTGAGGTTTAGACTTCTGGCGTTGAGTAGCATTACCCTTAGTTTGTTGTTTCTGGTATTGTCTATGGAGGTGGGTTTGTCTTTTGAGCCTTGCCTAAAAAAGGCACTATGGGGGTGGCAAGAGCCTTAGCCAGTATTCAAAAGCCTAAGGGTGACAGGTGCAAGCCATCCCTGGCGAAGCAACGTGGCTTGTCGAGCATGTCATCCCAGGCTAATAGACACTGGATCCACTTTGAATGACACCAATAGCTTAGCCAATTGTTAAATTTGATCATTTTGTCTTTGTACTGTGGCATTATTCTTGGTGAGGGCAATATGCTACTCAGGGTCAGGGTCATACCAGCCTGAGCTACATGATCAGAGAGCTCTTCTATGTCTCTTTTCATGTAGTCCAGGAAGGTACATTTCAGGTCATTCACACCAACTGTGTTGCTTTATTACTTTATTTCACTTGTTTGCTTTTTGTTATATTGTTATTCTTATGCTTGGAGCTTTTCTCCCCGGGCCTCTACTGAAAATGGACATGTATCCAGTTAGACTAGCCCGGTCAACAAATGTAAAATAAATAAATAAATAAATAAAATAAAACATGGACAATGACAGAGTTGTATTTGTACCTGCTGTGGAGTGACCTGAGTGCCTGTGTTATGTGGTGGATCCTGGCTCCCAACAGGCAGCTTACAGTGACCTTCTCCTTGTTCAGTCTGGTGAGTGGGATGTCAGTGTGCCTGACAATAGAGTCTCCAATTACTAGTGTATTACGTGTGTTATTTAGCCTTAGGGGCTGCAACTGTGTGGCACACTGACTTTGTGAAGTATGTGATACATGAGAGTTGTTGTGGGGTAGCGGTTGCTTGGATGTCTGCTTTGGAGGTCTCTGTTGCTTTGGCAGATTTTTATTTACAGCCTCCGAGTATGTTTTTGTGAGTTGATGTGTCTTGTTTGCTGGTGCGTTTGGTCTATGTGAGACTGGTTGTGTGGTGCAAGTGGTTTCCGTCTCCTCCTGACTGACTGTGCCAGTCTTGGGTTAAGAGAGCTCAGCCTCCAGTTTGGCTGTATAGTTGCATCTCTCACAAATATTTGAGTTTGTTGGAAGAATATTTGAGTTTGTCACTCATTAGACCCATTATAGAGTACAACGCCCCTTTTGGTATGTACCTCACAAGACATCTACAACAACTGGAAAGGCTGCAGAAATACCTCACAAAGAGGATTACCAACCTCAAACAGATGCCCTACGCAGACCGTCTCAAAAAACTGCAGCTTTACTCTGTCGCATATCACCTACTCAGAGGCGATCTCTGCCTAACACACAAAGCTATGTGAAACCCAGAGCTTTTGGACATGCTCCACTTAAAGAAATCCCAATCCTTCTGAGCTACATGCTCTAGGGACCTAAACCTTGTCACTACAATAAACAGAACATGCTGGAGGGATAGATTCCTGTTCCAGACTCTTCCCATACTCTGGAACAAACTACCTATCTATATCAAACAAAGCTCCTCATTAGCACTCTTCAAGAAAAATCTTGATGATTGGATGGGAGATAGGAAATTCACCCCAGGGATCACTTCTGTGGCTCTGCTCAACATTGACACAGGAAAATAATTTTCTTGGGTGGCGAAAGCCAGGGTACCCTTTGGCTAGGCTTATATAGGCCCTAGGACCAATAGCCTAGTACCTACCTATGAACCTATGAACCTATGAAAATGTACTAACAGGAATCCATACCAAATGTACAAAAAGGGTTAAACTAAATGCCAAGAAATATATTATCATCCCTTTTGGTAAAACTAAATCAATTTCCTGCAGCCTACAGGACTGACAACACTGTGTTATCAAGCGACATGGTGATTAGAGATTTGGACACCTGGGTAGATTCCTCCCACTCCGTTGATAATTTTGGAAACTGTAGTCAGGAAATTCTTCGAGATTTCATTTAACGTTTATAGGTATTAAAACTAAAAACCAAGCAAAAAACCAGCAGCATAAAAAATAAAAATAAACTAATTAAAATAATAGCATTGTGTAGGCAGTCGGAAAAACTTTCCTCCGGATTCACAAAAGCTTGCACGGAGTGCAAGATTGGTGCAGGAGCCCACACAGGCAATATATCTACCGTGCAATCCAGGAACAGTCTGCAGGGGCTTGCACGAGTGCTCCTGCACTAATCCAGCATGTACTAAGCCCTGGTATGCAAATCACCCCATTTGCAGGTGAAATCCATGCAAATGAGGTGATTTTGCAATCCAAGAAGCTTGCAAAAGTCCGTGCAAGACTAGTGCTATCCGCAGAAATGTACTCACTTAGTAACCGAGTACGTTCCTGCAATATTCAAAACGGAGCTATGACAGCTCCAAATAAAGGCTGCATATCATTGAGGAAGCATCTCAATGGCCAAGTATAAGGCCATTGGCATTGCAAACAATATAAAAAATTAAAAAATCAACTTTTATTTTTTATTCGCCGATCTCGGCTGTTTAAGCATAGTACAGAGGCGCACAAATGGGATTGGGGAAAATAACAAAATAAACCTAAAATAAGCATTCTAACTAAAATCAGTAGTCTGCCATGCAAGTCAATGGCAGGCAGAAGACAACCTGGCCAGTGAGTAGTGGTTGCTAAGGGGGGAGGCTCAGTGTGAGAAATGTAACTATGCGTTAGCAGGCAATCCTATGCAAATGAGGGGAAGGATAGTGAATCCCAGTTTTCCCCAGCATGTGAGTCAGGTCCCAACAGTGTGAGGGTATGAATAGCTGGGTGCAAGCCTAGGAGGTAGGTGACATCATGGGAGTGTGTGTCAGGCATACTGTAAGTGGATTGGAGCCCTGTGGCTCGGGTTTGCTCCTAGCTTAGTACAGCTAAGCTAGGGGGTGTGTCTAAACCTGCATAGCACTCTTTACAAAGCCTAAGCAGGTGTGTGTGCTGTGCACTGGGCTGTACAGGAAGACAAAAAGAAGTTAAACCAGGAAATAGCAGCAGTGTGCACATTTGAGCAATCTGCGCACTGTGCACACGGGCTTAAACAGGAAGGCAATGGGAAGGGAAAACAGCAGTAGGGAGGTAATCAAGGAGACCTAGCTTAGTTGGCAGATGAAATGTATCAGAATCAGCCAATTACACAGGCAGCAGACCAACCCAGCCCAGAACACTACTTTAAACGAAGAAAACACCTTCCCTACTGTTATTTCCCCACACTCTACACCACTGGTGTATACAAGCAGGGAAATTTTAACAAACAAACCTACAAAATGAGAAGGACTGCAGCAGGCAACATAGAACAACATGTGCTGAGGGAAGTGAGGATGTGAATGCTGCTGAACAACCCACAGTGAGGAGACGGACAAGAGTGTACAGACCCAGGGTAACCTACCAGGGGCTACATGAGCTGGGGATAATGGAGTGCTATAGGGTGGACAGAGACCTCCTACAGCAAATTGTTGAGCTGTGCTGGCCACACCTGACACACCAAACTGACCAAGGGGAACCCATCCCAGTGGATACCAAGGTATGTGTAGGCCTAGGTATACTAGCCACAGGTATCTCCCAAAGCACAACTGGGGATAACATGGGGATCTCACAGGCATCAGCATGGAGAGTATTTTACCAGTTCCTGGATGCCATGTCAGCACATGCCAGTGAGCACGTATATTTCCTCAACACCCATGAGGTGTTGACCAGCAATAGGCATCTCTTCCACCAAATACCAGAATACCCTGGGGTAGTGGGTGCTATAGACTGCATGCACATATGCATCAAAGCACCCCCTGGTTAGCAGGGTAGGGCCTACATCAACCGCAGGGGCATCCCCCCATCAACTGCCAGGTTGTATGTGATGCCCAGGGCATTATAATGAATGTGTGTGCTGGCTGCCCTGGAAGATATGATGATTCCCACATATGGCATCTAAAGCAGCTGTACCAGAGATTTGCCAATGGAGACATGCCCTATGGTCACCTAGTGGGGGATGCTGGTTACACACTGGAGCCATGGCTGATGACACCCATCAGAAATGCACAGACACCTGAACAAACACACCATAATGAGGCAGACACACAGGCCAGACATATAATAGAGCATGTGTTTGGGATGCTCAGGTCACAGTTTCAGTGTCTGGACACATCCGGTGGAGCCTTGCAGTACTCACCAGCTACATGTACCCAAATTGTTATGGTATGTGCTATGCAACACAATATGATCCTGCAGAAACAGCTGCAGCAAGAACAGCATGGGGCAGGGCCACACAGCCCCCCCACCAGTGCCAAGGCCTGCACAGGCACAGAGTGACCCAGAGGAGGAACAACCTGAGCCTGCCCCAGTATGCAGAAGGAGGCATGCCCAGTATGCCCTGGCCTTGGCAAAGAGGCAATGCATAGTGCATGCACTGACACAGTAGGGACCCAAGGAATGACACCTCTCTCTGACTCACACATACAGTAAAAGGGATGCCAAACATGACACTACCTGTGCTCAACCATGTATATGGAGTGTACTATGTGCATCCAACATAGGCAGCCCTCCAGCACCATCCACAAGTATGGCATGCCCTAAAGGTAAGTCAATCAACCTACCAATTGCCAAATGGAGTAGAATGTGTCGTTACCTGTAGCTATGGTATGGATGTGAGCATGCAAAGGAATTGGGTGCCTGAATGTTATGGCAGCAGACAGTAGCCACCAATAGTGGCACCCTGACATCTGTAAAATATACTGGAGTCTCCATAGTAGCCAGTACTACACAGAGTGACAAAACCCACTGCAGGAAATGTGCTGAGCGACATGTGTGTCCATATGACCCACACATGCCAGTCAGGATGATTCACATACCAAACAACAGTCACAGCCAGCAGGACAGGTGTAGACAAACCCAAACAGAGCCTGTGCCATGGTCCCAGAATGATGGCTATGTTTAACCTCCCCCCAGGCCTACACAGACAGACCACAGCAAGACAGGCAGTAGGATGTTAGTTCTGAAGGGTAGGAAGTCAGACAATAATATGTAGGGCAACCAAAGCCACGATCTGTAGTACACTGTTATGCCTCTAGTCAGCATGATAGTTAGCAATACAGAATGAAATGGAGTACATCACATACTACTATTACAATGTCTGTGTACGGAGCAGTGCATTATAGGCTAGTCACACACAGTACATGTCAAATGGCCTACTTTGGCAATCCTGCTGATGTCATTCATTGTGAAATACACCTTTGGGGAAGGCGATCCCTACTAATCCCCATGGTGCATCCTATAGCAACTCTATGCTGTAGCGTGATATAGACCTCTGTTAGGGGTTCAATACCCACCAATGTCAGTTGTGGATGTTTTGTGTGTGTGTCACTGTCTGTGTAGGGAGCAATGCATTTTAGGCTAGTCACACTTACTAAAATTCGAATGTCATACATTGGCAATCCTGCTGATGTCATCCAATGTGATATACACCTTTGGGGAACAAGTACTCCAGTAATCTTTGTGGCACGTACTATAACTGGGTAGTGCTGTAATATAATAAACTGGTTAGGTAGGGGTTCTTCTCCCGGACCTGACAGGTGTGTGTTTGTAACATGTATCTTGTGTGGAGATAGTTGTGAGTGTGTGGCCAATGTGGAGTGAGTTTTGCATATTTCTTATATGATGGGCCTACTATATATCACAATGTCCACCATACAGGGATAACTGATGTGAAATAGCTGAGAGGCTGGGGTGCAAAGTCATACATGTGACATCAAGGCCAGGCAATCAGAGTTAGCAACCCCAGTATTACCCAGAGCACACTCTCAACCCATGTCTCCTACATGCACACATGCCTAGGCAACAGCCAATATGTGGGTAATACACTGCATATTGGCCACTGATATGTGGTGATAGCTGTGGGCTACAGAGGGCATGGCACCCTGTCCATCTGTCCAATATGCACATACATGCAGAAGTGCACCTTCCCCATGTTCCCCACTGGACACCTAAAACACCTGTGGTGCCATCACTTGATCCACAAAGGACATACCATGGCTGACAACATACCCTGTATTGACAGATGCCACTGACACCAGGGAATGCCGTTAGCATGCTATCAATGTAGGTGCAGAGTAAACCTGCTGCCCATTACCAGTTCCCATCGCAGGTGGGCAAGACTGGCACATCTGATGATAATCTGTGTTCACAACATGGGCCAAACACCCCAGGTACAGTTCCACATGTCACTGTACATGCATGTGGGAGGTGTGCAGATCCCAGACACCGTCCATGTCATGCACAAAGGAACACATGCATGGCAAGTGATGCACAGCATTGGCCACACTCCCTACAACTCCCATGGGCATACTGAAGCATGCTGCCTCACCATCCCCTTTGCCCATACAATCCCTGTATGACCCGTGTGGTGCATGTGATACCTGCACAGTGATGTGGTGTGGAAATCCCACTACTGATAAGTTGTAATCCTGGCCCTGCAAAGTGTGTCACTGTGTGTGCATCCCTGTGAGAGTGTGGCTGTGTTGATGCTGGCACCTGTACCTGCAGACAGGCATGTGTACATCACCTACCATATAGCTACCGTATCCCTTTTACAGATGTCAGTCACCATCACATATATGTTCTGAGAGCTCTGCAGCTGTAACCCATGTGCATTCAATAAGTGCATAGAACTGTGATAGCACTACATTGTCATCGGGGGTTTGAAACCCTGTGCTGGTAGGTGTGTGACGCGAAAATTCTTCAGTTTTACTCTCCCACCACTCCCTGCCTTGTCTTTGCTTCTGCCTGCCTTGCCCACCCCCTCTCTGGTGGATGAGAACACCTACACCTGCTTTGCTTGTTAGCAGCATGTTTATTTAAGTGATGCTCATGATCAGCTGATGGCCTCTGCACAAATTGCAGCCCTCGCCTAGCTGATTGCATGTGGAACAGCTGTGGTAACATTCCCATAACCAATTGCATGGAAACCCACTCCAATATCTAGGAACATCATGTTGGTGTTGGCCCTTTTCATTCACTGTGAGCAGGAACTAGATCTGTTGTTTGGCAAACAGCATCTCAGATGGATTGGGGACTTACCTCTAACAACATACACTGTGGAAACAGGGCAGCACACAGGAGGGGGATTTGCCTGACTTGACTACAGACTGTAAGTGCTGCTATACTGCATTTGGAGTACTGTTGGTTTAACAGTGTGTGTGTGTACGGATATGACTGTCCTACATGTCTCCATACCTGCCATGTTAGTTCCATGTTTATATGGAATCCCCATCTCCAGGGTCATCTGCAGACAGGGCAGTGTGTTGTGCTTTTTGTTTCATGTGTTACCAATGGAGTATCTACCTGTGGACTGCAGAAGGTAGTGTGATGATTGCAGTCTGTAGATGGTGAAAGCTGTAACAGTTGCTGGCTTCTTATCCCTCATAGAACATATGTTGCAACAAATCCTGTTACAACAGTAAATGTATGAGGTTATCACAGCAACATGTCATTATTGGCCCTGTGTATATGCTTCCAGCCACAACTCTGTCAACCTATGTACATATGTCGTGCATGAAGTGGTGCATATGTGCTGTACACCATAATTAGTGTCATCAGATCAGATAACAAGCCAGTGAGATATCAGACTGCTACACATGCTATGTACAGTAGGGGTTATATTTGATGACATAATCTGGACATTCTGTGGATGTTTGTACAGTCCTTCCTGTGTGTGGGCATCAGTGTTACAGACAGCAGGTAGTAATACCTTTTACAGGAGAACTGACACACTCAGGGCAGCTACATATTTGTAGGAGGTTCAGGAACTACTGACAGAGTGTGAGTAGAGTTGTGTTATGCTTTGTATAGTACTGGTGTTACAGGGTGTGTGTGTACATACTACTTTAACTTGGAATGCAGTCTGTCTGCATAGCTCTCAACTGTGGGCCTATCCTCTTGGTGGTCAGAGGTGTGCCTATCATGTGTCTGTCCACAACACAGGCCCTATGACAGATATTTCACTGGCAACATGTGTGTTGAGTGCTATCAGTGCATGGCTACATCCATTTCTGTTTCTAACCTCAATTCCCTGACTAAGGGTATGTTGCAGACTATCCTGTAACACCAGCAACTTGCTTAGTGTATGGCAACAGTTCTTCACATTTGTGCCTGTGTTCTAGCCTCTGTCCTCCACCTACATATCAAGCTTTGCACATATGACATGCTGTCAGGGGTTGTTCTGTAGTGGGCTGTGAGTATATCACACTGCCATTGCTGCCATCAGTCCACTTCTGTTGTATCCCCCACACATACAGTGCGGCTGGGGCCATATATGTGTGGGGATCACCTACACAATACATGTGTGCTCTTATGCACTCCAAAGGCCAGTGTATGTAACTGTGGTATATGGGCCTGTATTATTGAGTATGGAGGGAGCACCATAAATGACCTAGGCTGTTAAAATATGTGGGGGTATCAGAGGTGAGCTGCCTTAAGGTATCTGGATGTACAGTACCGTATACTTCATCTATATTTACATTGCATACATATATTGGATTAATCCAAGCCTACTGCCTCCTGCCATACAGACTGTTCTGTTTGTCAGTGTGCATGTGATGGTGTCAGGTATGCATTGTTATATAACAGTTACAACTCATCTGGCCACATGATGTCTTTACCACCTAGTGATTTTGTACAGAGTGTAGATAGAGGCTGCAGAACTATACACATGCATTACATACTGTTGATTGTTTGGTATCACATGGCCCATTCTGTCCTCACTATTGTACAATTTGAAGGGCTTGGCCTGGATAGCAACAGTTGTGAACCTTTCCAGACTACCGTATTAATGTAACTTTTTCACAGTTGGAGTCCTCTGTTTATATGGATATCAGTGTCTGAACAGCTGTATGACATGGCATATAGAACTGTAATAGTACACAATGAAAGGTATTCCATTTCTGCAAACCTGTGTGTGGTATTTTCCCTCTAACCTCTCTGTGGGTATATGTTGCAGGCAACAATTGTCATTTGTATGGGTGGCCCATACAGTGCCCAGTTGTTCAGGTGTTAACTGTAGGTATAGTGGCTGTTCCATAGTGTGTGCACCTTCTACATATGTATCTTACTGTACATATATCTGCATGTGTATGTGTAGTCACATGAATATGCATGTATATATATATATATATATATATATATATATATATATATATATATATATATATATATATATATATATATGTGTGTGTGTGTACATATGTATATATGTATCTGCATATCTGCGTCTGTGTCTCTGTATCCTGGGGATGTTGATGGCTTCCACATTTTACATTTCCTATGGGAGGCAGACTGTACTGCATATGTCACCAATACCAGCCTGACATCATACAGGTGGGATGTAGTACTGTTAACATCATGTGCCCATGTTGTGTCAGATCCTGCTAATGGGATCTGCAACACCTGGTAGTGTATTGCAGAGTGGACGTGTTTAGCTGTGCGGAGGATGCCTATTTGTACAAGATGTGTAGTGTGTGGGGTCTCTCAACCCCATTAACGGTGCATGTGGACATATGTGTGTTTGTCAATCTGCCATTGCTATCTACAGATGTATGGCCATATATACCGATATAGATATATATATATCTGCTTACATATATATAAAACTATGTCCATATATACCTTCATAGATGTATATCTGTGTACACATGACATATGTATCTTGCTGTGTATATGTAGACATATATGTGTAGACACATATATGTGTCGATGTAGGCATTTGCATTTATATATGTTCATATATATTAATATATATGTATATATGTATATAGTTTTAGAAATATATATATATGTGTGTGTGTGTGTATATATATATATATATATATATATATATATATATATATATATATATATATATGTGTGTGTATCTACATATATAGATATGTTGCATCTGTTTAGATATTAATATATTTATACACACATACATCTAGATGATGGTATACATTCTCTGTACTGTTGCATAACTGGCCTGGATGATATGTTTCTGAAAACATCTGCTTTAGTTGTAACTGGCATGGTTTAGTGGTAAATCACTTTGTCTATGGTATGCAGGGTCCTTGGTTCGAGCCTTGCAAGAGCTGTTTATTTTGTTGCTGGGCAGAACACGGCCCATTGGATACAGAGTGAATAAGGCACTTTTGAGCAGTTGTAAGCGGGTTTGCATAGAGTTAAGCAATGCTGACCTCTGGTTACAGTTTCTTGCACTCAGTTAGCTTCTGCTTTGCTTACTCTGTGTAGACAATGCTTACCCCCACGCAAATGCACTTAAACACGCTTACTATATATGCTTACTACTGCTTATTTGTGCTTAAACCTGCTTACTAGTGCCTTCATTATGGTGCTGACACTTCACATGTGCATTTAATGCAGTACTCCAGTTCATGTTTACATGTTATTTCGTAGGTTATACAGCAATAGAATGTTCACGTACATATTTCACATGGAAAATGGTATGTGCTGCAGTGGGACTCAACGTGTGAATGCCTGCTCATTATGTGGATGCTCTGCCCACTACACTATTGCGGTCCTGCTTCGTTTGTATATATCTTCCTTGTTATCCTCTTCAGCCTTTTAAGCAGCTTTAACTATAGCTAAGCAGTGGGCATAACCGCACACCTACAGTTAGCTGTACTCAGAGTTTTAATGAACAATATAGGGGTTTATTCTTTTGATTTTTATGTCCTGTTGCTATTGTACACATGGAGGACTGTTGCTGGAGATATGCGAACACCTTTGAGCGGTTTTGCTCATTTATTTCCACTTTCAGCTGTTCAACATTGCAGGGGCATGTTTATTATGAGAACTCTGCTCTCAGACACGCCCCCTGTACTCGTACACTCTCCGTGTAAGCCTGGGAGGTCAGACAGTGCGCCTTCATTAATATGCATGGTGCACTGACGTCCTCCTCCTACATGGGTGCTTAGTCCTGCACGGAAGATTTGTGAATCATGGGGTTTATTAAAATAAATACAGAGTGAGTACTTTTGTAGAAAATCTACTTCTTCAGACAATGTATATCAAAGTAAATACTACTAAATAAATAGCAAATGGTTCAAGTCCATTAACCAGTAAAAACAAGAAGAATAAATCACATGATAGTACAACAAAAACCTGTTAGCCTCTCCTTTTTTAATTTGGGTTTTAAAGAGGCCTTATCATTCAGGCCTCCTTCCTTATCAGCTTCTAAGTGTAAAATCCAAAATAATTCCCTATGTTCAGTTTCATTACAAATATCACCAAGTCTGCCATTATCTTTAAGTATCTCTGTCACTTTAAACTTAAATGTGTGTTCTTGATTAGTTACTACAACATGCCTAGCCAAAGAATTATTATTATTTCTTGTATCTCTCATATGTTCTCTCATCCTTTCTAACAGCATATGGTTAGTCTTACCTATATAAAATGTATGACACGACTTGCACTGTGCTAAATAGACTAAATTCCTAGTCTTACATGTAGCAACCAAATTAAATTTATATACTTTATTATTAATAAGATATATAAATCTATCTGAATCTATAAGATTTCAAAAATTACATGTTCTACAAGGGGACGTACCAAACCGGTCAGTAAAAGTCTCATGATTATTATTGTTGTAACATAGTAGTGTCTTTAGTGATTTTTTTATTCCTGAAAGTGAACATTGGCTCAGTCCCTATTAGACTATTCACTCCCCTATCAGATGTTACAATATGCCAATTTTTCTGATGGTATTACATATAATTTTGATATCACTTGAATATGTAAGATTAATAGTAAGTGCTCTCATACTAGTCACATTCTCTTTCCTCTCAAATTGTTGGTATCTATCAGAAAAATATGGAGAGGCTCTATCTTTTCTTAACCTCATAGCATCATTTATGTATTGCTCCATTTCATCAGTCTGGTATCCCCTAGCTTTTAACTCATCTCTCATGCCTTCAATTTCCAATAAAAATGTGTTATCTAAATTATTCAAAAGAGAAATATGCATGGCTTGTCCTTTAACAATGTTTCTAAATATATGTGGTGGATGTAAGCTGTTTCTATGTAAAGTATGATTTCTATAACACATCTTCCTGTAGCAACTGGTAACAAGCCTATTTAGCTCATCCTTCTCTAATTTAATATCTAGATATTCTATGCTAGTTTCTAAAACATGACTGGTAAATTTAAAAAAAAGCACGTTGTGCTATGCAAATGCTCAAGAAACTCATTAAATTAATTTTCATTCCCTCTCCAAAGTAGAAACACATTATCTACAAATCATTTCTAGAAGGCAATCTTAGAAATACATTTACTGCTACAAAAAACTCCCATTGTGCTAACACTATATTAGCATAGCTGTTAGCACAGAGGGTACCCATCACTACATCCTTTCTCTGTCGATAATATTCACCAACAAATGTAAAAACATTGTTTTCTAATACTGTCTTAATAAATAAGCATAAAATATCTACTTGTTTTTCATTATAGAGACCATGGTCTAATAAGAACAATCTGATGAATTCCAGGCCTTCCTCATTAGGTATTACAGTGAACAGTGAGCAAATAGCTAATGTTACAAACAAATAATTAGCATTGCATTCTATACTAGAGTAATACATATATAATTGTGCTAAAAACTGCCTTGAGTCATTAAAAACAACCTGGTGTTCATTTAAAACATTCTTTAAACATGTTTCTACATATATAGACATCATTTCTGTCACACGTCCTTGCCCCAAAACTATTGGCCTAAGAGGTGGGTTTCTATAATCGTTATGGATCTTGGGAAGAGCTTGATACATAGGAATAACAGGGCAATCCATATAATAAAACTTATATATCTGTATTAATAATATTATTCTGTAAACAATCATCTAGTACCATGTGTACATTCCTAACTATCTCCTGGATGATATTTAAATCTATTTTTCATAAACTTCTATTACACTCAATTGTTTAAAATTAGCTTTTCTACAAAAGCTACTGTCCATTATTACAATACTGCATCCCTTGTTGGCGAGTCGTATAGAGATAGTTTCATTATTACGTAATCTATTAAGTGCATGAAACTCAGCCCTAGTTACATAAAGATACTTTTTACCAGCCTTATTTGGATGTCCATTAAGGGCTAGTTTCAAATCATGTTTGCACATATTACAGAACACTTCTAGGGTGGAATTAAGAGCAGGATTAAACATACTTGGCCTTTTAATATTACCTACAGTTAGTTCATTGGGAAACATCAGTTGCAGCATGACATGGCGAGCAAACATCCGTATGTCCATAGATACATCTCTGAGTTGAGATGAGCTTGGTGGAATGGAGGAGAGATCTTTCTGTAATAAGTTATTTTCATTTTCATCTAAATTCCTTGAGGAGATGTTAAGAATCAAACTGTTGATTCCTTCATCCACAGCTTCTTGAGTGACGGTGCCAGTGAAGCCTCCTGTTGATCTAATCTGCATTTGTGACCTCTGCTGCTGGACTGATCTCTCTCAGATTTCCTCGTCCCTGATAGGAAGTGGCAGATTTAAAAAAAACTTTATTTGCATCATAGGAAAGTTTTTCTCCTTTGGGTTTACATCTGCTGTAGCAATTGTTGTAGCTCCAATGGAGGTCATAGAGAGTGAAATGTCACTCATCACAGGTGCACGGGCATTATTAGTCAAATGTGTTTGGTTATTGGACTTCACTCATTGATTAGACTTATCAGTCTTATCATTCATAGTGTTGCGAACCTCATTCATAGATTTAGTCCAGGAAAATACCTCCCCTGCATTAAAATCATGGAACTCCCTTTGCAGTTTGTGCCTTTTCTGCTGTTTGAACCGAGTTTCATAAGCAGAGACATTTGCAGTTACTTCTTCCAAATAAGTCTTAATTAGAAAGGCTGAATATCTATCAAAAATAAGGCATTGTTTCACTAATATAGTGTCAATTAACAAAGCTTCAAATGTCTTAAAATAATCAGTCAATAATTGTATATAGGAAAACTTGTATCTAAATTCAGTTTCTGCCAGTTCTTCAGCAGTTCTGGATGGGATGTACCATATGTGGGCATGAAAAGAATACTTAAGCCCTTTGGTACAACTCTATATTGCAAATATGCCTACATGTATTGCCTTTGCTATTGATAGCTTCAATGTAAAATAGATTGAAAATCAACTATTTAAGCTAAAACCCTATCAATGGCAAAGGCTACACATGGAGACACATGATAAGTTACACACAGTAAACAGGTCTGCAAAATACAATCTAAGACATTGATGCAAAGGCATTCTTAGTGTTACTACTGGGAAAGAGGCACACTTGACGTAGTGGGACACCTGCTACATCTGATTAATGGGTTTAATGTCTTGACCTTTAGGAGGACACCTTTGCATAAGTTAGATAATACCTCTTATTAGAGAACTGATGTTATTTGTCTACTCCAGATACCTCACTCAGGCAGCAGAATTACTGGAAGACAAGGTACTAGATAACATTCAAAATGGGTCTGCACCTGACCATTTTTGCAGTTTCATAGCTGGTTGTCTACTACATAGATAAATGAGCCTGTATAATAAAATTGTTTGAAAATTGCCTAATTATGCCTTTGTGCAGGATGGCCAAAGAATGCTACATGTTTCTGAGGTACACATCTGGAAAATATCAGATGTAGATGCAGTTCATTCAGCTAATTTGCATGTGGCATGCTGCACTGTGCAAGATTCACAAATTATCTTTTATGTGTAACTTAATGACTGCCATTTTATATACTTACATTGCAATTGGTATTTCTGCTATTGGACATAACAGACAGCCTGCCTGTTCTGTGAAGAAGTCCAAAATCATGATGCATCTCTTTCACAACCAGGTCAGGGACTGTTTATTGGGGCCCTAAGATGGCCATTACATTAAGTTAAGTTTGTAACAGCAACACAGGGATTACCAGAAGAGGTAAACACTGCAAACATGTGTATGATGACCTGCAATTTCACCTCCCTGCTGACCTCTGTCAGAGAGAAGCAGAAAGGAGTAGTCACACCCTTGTTGTACTGTCTTTTTTGTGCTGACTTTTTTTTTCTTACAAGAAATGTCAGTATCTTCCTCCTAATACTTATGATGTCAATTTCATTAAGTAGATGCCTGAAAGGACCTCAGTTTGAACAGGGCCATGGGGTATTACCAGAACAACTGAATACTGCAAGCATTGGAATGTTGACTTGCAATATCACCTCCCCGATGACATCTGTCAGTAAGAAGCAGTTGTTCGTAACAGCATGTTGACTGGAACTGTAAATGTCTCCTTTTTTTCTGCTTTTCTACTTGTGGGAATTGTTTTCAGTAACTTATATAGAAATGCACCTAATAATTAAAGGTCCATCTGTAACATATCATTGCTATTTATGTTAGGGTACTGTTTGGAGCTGCTATATATGGATTTATTGATGATGGGAAGTAATGTCAGTGACCAGTGCAGAAGTGTTACTACTACCTGCAGGTCTTTTTGTGATATGATTGATATGCATGGCGGGGTAATGTATGGGGCTCATATGCTTGGTGATGGTGGATGTATAACTGCTCTGTAAACATGTTGCAGGTTATACGACTGTATAGGTTTGTTCTCCTATAGCTAGATGTTATACACTAGGCTAGGTACAGGGAAACAGGATTAGGGACCTAGGTGAACGGGAGAAGATAGTAGATATTGTGCTGCCACTTTTCCTCCTTTATCACAGTTGACTAATGTGTCCCTTCCTGTTCAGAGCAAGGGAAGAATGGGATCTTAACTGTATGGGCTGCTATAAGAAGCTGTGCAGATTGACAGCAAGGCAGGGTTGGTAGTGCTAATGTATGTTGTCCGTTTAGTTTATACCTGTTGCACTTGCTGGACTAATACACTTGTGGCACCTTTCCCACTTTGTCTCCACCCTGCCGATCAAGAAGAAAAAAAGGTGGAACAATCACCTCAGCTACATCTTTCCCTGATGAGCTGGTTACTGGGAAGGGTGATGGAATGTCATTCCTTCGCTGAAAAGGAGCAGTGGCCTCTCTTCTGCAGGTAGCCCAGCCCCATTCATGGCAGTTGTCCATCCACAGCTTCATCAGGTACTAGACTCTATGGTTGAGAGGAAACTGGATGCCTAACTTGGCAGCTTGACATACATACTGGAGTAGATACCAGAATCAATCCCTTGGCTTGTCCAGACCACTAGGCCACCAGAGGAAGACTACACCCATATCATCAGTCCTACTGATTTGTCAGCTAGTGATGACTTCCCCTTGTTCCACTCTAAGCTTGGAGAATACTTGCACACTAACTGCACCCCTCATTACCCACAACCTGATATTGTCCCTTCCTATTGCCTGCAGAGCCATACTTTGTGCATTCTCCAACCCTCTCCACCACCTTTTGTGTACCCTCTGTGTTTCTCTGTCAATCCCTTGTCTCCTCATCTCAATGTGCACACATTTAGCCCATTTGTTAATCTTGTTGTGTGTGTTTGTCTTTTCCTTCACAATCACCTATACCCTCTTTCCTTATCCTGTTTGTCTTGTCACCCACCCCTCACTCCCATATCTATAAAAGAAAAAACTGTTCTGTTACGATACTACCCTGCCTTCCCCAATCCTTTACACCCATAGATGTTTTCCTTCTGTGTGTCCCTTTGCTTGATGCCTTCCTCCTTTTTCCACCTTCCTGTCCATCCATTTTCTACCTCATTTTATGCATCATAATGATGTCCATTATGTGGGAAATAAAAACTAATCAAAACAAAAAGAGCAGCACCAAAGATATTTGAGGAGAAAAATATGCAAAGGCATCCAGGCATGGACAATTTTATAATACAAAAAATAAAAAAAAACACAAAGAGGAAAAATAGAAAAGAGGATTAGTAATGGAGAAGTCAAGGAAATAAAAACTGACGTTATGGATTACCTGTGAAGTGAAGGATTTAATGTAGAAAATCTACCTCACAAAACATCACAACAGGATAGAGCAATTGATACCCAAATTAAGGCAAAACCAGCATAACGGGAAACATCTGATCAATTGTCAGATGAAGATACTTTGAAGCCTTCCATAGGAAACCAGTGCAATGTCTAGTTGGAATTGCATAGCAAGGGGAGGAACAGGAAACTGTGGCAACTCTGACTCAGCCAATGTTTGGGGTGATAGGCCAGTGAGTTCCCATATGAAAGAGCAATGGACGACACAGGGTGAAACTGAAGAGAATGTGGTACAGGAAGATGCTGTGGAACTACCTATATAATGGCCACAGGAAAAGGAGAACACAGAATATGCTTTCAGTTTGGAGGAAAATGACCTAAGAAAAGAGTTGTTTGATTTAATAGAGATGGAATGTTATATTAAGATCAGCGAAAGAAACAGATTACAAAAAGTCAAAAAACCCAAAATGTTATTGAACATATCTGATTACTTTTTGTTTTTTTTTTACTTTTAGGCAATGAATTGTATCCACTATGGATTAAATTATTTCACCAAAATATTACAACATCTAAAGTTAACCCAAAATTATTCCCTTCTTAAAGCAAGATATACTTAAGACAATACAAATTCACCCAATCTTAATTAATAACTGTGAAAGTTTCAAGAAATTACTCATATTAATAAATCTTAAAGACCCGATTACTCTGCTACAACCAATACATAACAACCCAGATATAAAATTAGCAAACTCCATATTAAACCTAGATAAATACCCATTAATAAAAAAAATATATACAGCATGGGACTTCTACCAAATACCAAAACCTCTCAATGGAAAATATAATAAACCTACTTAGAGGAAACAATAATTATAAATTATAAAAGAGTGTTGCAATGACCTTTAATACTTTCTTCACAGAAATAGTCCAGTCCCTTGCTAACAACCTAACTCCCATCTCCTCTACTACTACCACACCCACTCAGGCAGATATCCCACCCTTTAAATTTAATCCTATACCCACAGACTATATTAAATCCTTACTTAAAAAAAACTAAAACCCACCACTCTGGCAGTAGACCTACTTCCTGCAGAGTTTCTGCAAAAGTCCGCCAATGAAATAGCATACCCTATCTCTATCCTTATCAACAAGAATCCCACATCTCCTCCATCTGAAAAATCCACACGTTATTCCTCTTCATAAAGGGGGAACCTCCACAGAACTCTCTAACTATAGACCTATAGCCATACTATCTCCCTTAGCCAAAATAATGGAAAAATGCATGCACAAGCAACTTCTAATACACCTTACTCAAAATACTCTACTAGCACCAACCCAGCATGGATTTAGACCTGCACATAGTACAACTACTGCCCTTGTCTCCTTTTCTCACACAATAAATCACAACCGTAATCAAAATAAGCTCTCTTGTGCCCTCTTTCTTGATCTTTCAAAAGCATTCGACATGGTAAATCACCACCTACTCCTAGACACTCTAAAATCACTTTCCTTAGACAACCCAGTAATCAACTGGTTCCACTCTTACCTTCCTGGTAGACAACAAGCTGTTATATGGAAAGATAATGTATCCCCCCTTCTACCTGTCAACCTGGCAGTACCCCAAGACTCCATATTGGGTCCCCTCCTTTTCACTATTTTCATAAATGACCTACCCAATGTTATCCCAGATACAATTTGTATACAGTATGCAGATGACTCCACACTTATCTGCTCTGCCTCCACTCACACTGAACTACAATTCCTATCCCAAATCATCTTCAATAAAATAGAAAACTGGTTGAATAATCGTCGCCTCCTGCTTAACCCAAACAAAACCAAACTTCTTCTTTTCTCTCCTACCCGTAATTTAACATTACCAAAAATTACAATTTCATCTAACAATGGCACCATAATCTCCCCTGAACCTTACACTAAACTACTTGGAGTTATCATTGATAATAATCTGAAGTATGACACCCATATAGACAAAACCATAAAAACAGTTAACAAAAAAATAGGCTCCTTGTATAGGATTAAACAATTCTTAACCCCATCTGCCAGAACTGCCATAGCTCGGACACATTTGCTGTCAACCCTTCTCTACGCCTCACCCATCCTTACAAATCTAAGTAAATCAAACCTTAACAAAATCAATACCTCCTATAACAATATAGCTAGATTTGCCACAGGGTCAGCCTATAGAACCCACCACTGTCAAAATCTTCACAAACTAGGCTGGCTAGAACTACCCAATCAGCTCCATTATAACCAACTCATAGTTATACATAAAACCCTCTATCTACCTACCAGCACTCCCATTCTGTCTAATATTATTACCCCCTACACCAACCTAGCATCCCTCCGCTCATCTAACAAAATCCTAATACAAACAACCAAAGCCAACAACTCAGCTGCTGAATCTTTATTCTCCAATTCCTCTGTTAAAAAATGGAACCTACTTCCTGCTGAACTAACAACTTTATCCTCCCTGCCACAATTTAAAACATCCCTAAAGATCTATCTAAACATTGATTGGCTATGTCCATGTCTTAACCCAGACTAACCAAAAAATAACAGATAGATAAGAAAATACATAGTTATGTCCATGTCTCCACCTAGACTAACCAAAAACAAAAAGTATATACATATATTTTTATGACAAACATAAGATAAACTTAGCTCACAGAGGTGAAATACCCATTAATAACCTTCCCCATCCCAAGCAACATATACTTCTCTACAAACCTTAGAATCCTATTATCAGGAATATAACTTGATTCCTACCCATTCTGAGCCTGCACTCTTCTCCCCCTCTATATTATATTCACTAAAACTTTCCTTCTTAGCTAACCACCTTTTATCTTAACTAGCATTCTTACATTCAACCTTGAAACACGTCTTTCTTACACACTTCTAACATGTATAATGTTATCTCTATATGACTACCATAAACCCACAATGTTTGCTTCAATTACATGGAACCTTGACTATAAATTGTTAGTGATTTCTTAAATGTGTTGATTTCTATGTAACTACATACTTAAGTCTCAATTATTTTCAATGTGGAGCTTTTCTCCCTGGGCCTCCGGTGAAAATGGACTATCCCGGTTAACAAATGTAAAATAAATAAATAAATAAATAAATAATAAATTAACAAATGTAAAATAAATAAATAAAGTGATAATTAAACAAATCCTATACTTAATTAGTATAATAACCAAAGATATCAATGTAATTGGTCAAGATGTCAAATTAGCACAACAAATTCAAAAACCCTCTTAAATAAAAAGAAAATGCTCTCAAATACATAAATTAATCACAAAAATTAAATATCAAAATACATTGTTTTTCTCAAAGTTTTGGGAAGGAAAAGGTAATACCATAACAGATAATCAGAAGGAATCAGCTATTAGAAATACTATGAAACTGATGCCATATAAAACAATTAATATACACCAGATCATGATTTTTAATAATGCATACCATACACCTGTACACCTAAACAAATTCAATCCATCTAAGTCACCTTACTGTCCCTTCTGTCCTAATAATGAGGGAGATATCCTCCACATCTTCTGGAACTGCAAAACAGTTTATAAACTCTGGTGCTCACTCAGATTACTCTTAGAGAAATCAGGCTATTCAAAATTCACTTTGTCATGTAAGACAGCAATACTGTATATATTCAAAAGCAAGAATAATAATTTCTTTAATCACATAATAATAACACTATGCACCCTAGTAAAATCTTACATAGCAAAAAACTGGATAGACAGAGCAAGACTAACCTGGTCAGAATACAAAAGCATGGCCAGAAAACATAT
Source organism: Protopterus annectens (assembly GCF_019279795.1). Classification (NCBI taxonomy): domain Eukaryota; kingdom Metazoa; phylum Chordata; order Ceratodontiformes; family Protopteridae; genus Protopterus; species Protopterus annectens. The sequence continues at coordinate 23,467,819 of NC_056726.1, read as the reverse complement.
ATTGGCTAAGAAGCTTTATATAAAAAGTCAGAAGAACCAAACATATTATCAGAATTACTGCAAAACATTAATTGATATATTATCATAAATTGCAAGACAAATGCTAATAAAACAAAGATAGTAAATACATCTCTTAGTTGGGAGCAGTAACAACATTATCTAATCCGATAATTATTTGTAAATATGTATATGTTTTAGTAGAGTAGACTGATTTCTTTGTGTAGGTTGGTGTTATACTTCTAAATTTGCTCTCATTTGTCACTATAATGTGCAAGTGAAATGTTAAAATAATATTACCATGACTAACATATAACATAACCATTTCCTTGTGTTTATCCAGTACTGTATTCCTAGCTATTTCAAATGTTATTTAGCAAAATGTGTATTATCTACTGAATAACTTCCTCATGTTAAACATTCTGTAACATTCAACTGTACCACCGTTACATCTTGTTTATCTCTCTACTTGTATTTTATGTGAGAAATATTCAATAAAAAGTTATTTGAAAAAAAAGTTAGAAATTTGATAAAACAAATGAACACAGTAATTAGGACTGTCCACAGAAATTCATGCAATGTAACAGAAGTAAATAGGCTATATTACTGTGTAGCTAAGTTAATATCAGATAAAGTCCCACCACAAAATAGAGAGTAGTATGAAAAAAGAAGGAGGGAAATTGAATGCCATCATGGAAGTATTGAATAGAGAAAACTATAAAGCAATTAAGACAAAACTTGTCACTGTTAGAAGAGTATGGAAGATGGAACAGATCAACGAAAATACTCAGAAAGATAGACCTGATAAAAAGCAATGCAGGGTATCAAAACAGATTATATATTGTGTACTATTGCAAATAATAAACTAAAACTATCAGCACAAGCAGAAAAAAAATTAGAAGATATGCACATAAATATAAATGAAAAGTACAAAATAAGCAATTTATTGATGACCCAAAAAAGTTTTATAGAGAATTAGGAAACAAGGCAAAAGGAATTAAAACACCACCAAAAAAAGAAGAAATAGATACATTTTGGAGAAATATTTATGAAGACCCTGCTCTGCAACATAACAAAGATGCTAAATCAATAGAAGTAAAAGAAAGAATAAGTTCAAATGTACAGGATATGCAGTGCCAGAAAGATTGAAACAAAGTTAAGAAAAGTTCCTAACTGGAAAACCCCAGGCCTAGATGCAGTACCTAACTTCTGGTTAAAGTATTAACATCTTTACATGAAGATTTTTTCATGGGTAAGAACTATTTATATGCACACCCTGAGTAGACATCAGCCTGGCTAACATCAGGAAAAACAATACATATAATTAAGAGCGAACCTGCAAGCTATCCTAAAATCTATAGACCAATAACTTGCCTAACAATGACGTGTAAACTATACACTAGAATTGATACTGACAGAGTTTATAGTCATTTAGAAGAAAACTCAATCACGGGAATAGAGCAAAAGGATAATAAAAGAAAGTAATATGAAACAAAGGATCATTTGATGTTAAATAAAATCATAATGGAGAACTGTAAAAGGGGAAGAAATTAAGTATGGCATGGATAGACTATAAAAAAGCATTTGACAATATCCCACATTCATGGATAAAAGAGTGCTTAAAATGCATAATATACACCCTACACTGATCAATTACATTACAACAAGCATGAAAGAGTGGCAGACAACTCTGCAGTTAAGTCATAGTAAAGGACAAATTATTATTCCAGGGATAAAAATTCAAAGGGGATATTCCAGGGTAAATGTCTTTCACTGTTACTCTTTTCTCTTGCCCTTAACCCATTAAGCTCTCTACTTAACAGATTAGGTCATGGCTATAATTTGGCTCCCACAAAACAACAAATTATAAAGACTTCATTTCTTCTTTTTGTAGATGATTTAAAACTGTATAGTTCATCAGATGAGGAACTGAAAGTACAACTGCAAGTAGTTAGAACTTTTTCAGTTGATATAGTAATGTCATTTGGTCGTGATAAATGTGCAAAAGCAACCTTTAAAGCAGGAAAGCTGCAGCACCAAGAAAACATCAGTTTGGGAGAGGAATGTGATATAAAAGAACTTGAACAAAAGGGAGTGTATAAATATTTGGGATTTGATGAAGGATTAACAATAAAACATGAATCAATGCAAATAAAACTCAGTAAGGAATATTTTAGAAATCTTAAATTAATACTAAAAACAGCATTGACATCTAGGAACAAAGTCTAAGCTATAAACCAATTTGCTGTTCCTGTCCTAACTTACAGTTTTGGAGTGACTGACTGACCCCAAAAGGTGTTAGATAGTTTGGACCAGAAAACAAAAAAGATGCTTCATGCTCATCAAATGATTTAAAAATACTGTATACCAAGATTATATATTACCCTTTCTGAAGGAGGTATGAGCCTCCTCAAAATTGATTACATGTGTGAAGGCTGCCAGCCCAGCTAGACAGAATTTTGTAAATAATTCTATGTCATTGTAAATATTAATATGATCCACAGGCTTGTTTTACAAATTTAAGAAAAATGTGTTATGTGCTGAGCTTCAAGATTGTAACCACAGTGTACCTTGCTGGAAGAAAGTAGAAATGTGTATAAACTCTATGTCTATGTAATGCATGTTTTCATGGTAGAAATTGGGACATACAGAGTTAACTTGCAAAGTCTGAGAAAATAAGTAAAGAATTTTACAACTGTGTGTTTTCTCAAGCTAAGATACATGATGTTTAGGCTAAGAGTTTCTTTCTATTGTCTTAAGATGGAGATAATTATTAAGTTTCACATATAATGTGTTTTTGTATTGCTCTGTGACTTCATAGCAGCTGTACATCTTAGAGACAAGTATTTTTGACAGATACGTGTTAAATTCTGTTGGTATCTGTTTAGTCTGGGAACTAGATGCAAGTGTCAAATAGTGATGTCATCTAGTTAACCCAGCAGTAATGTGTATTATCAATTTAAGACGTATCTCAGAGAAAAAGAGACTGCATTTTGTACTTTGTTCTGAATCTGATAACAACTCACCAGCACGTTGCCTTGCTCTGTAAGTAAGACTTAGATCTTAGTATTTCTCTTAGAGATAGATAGGAATATAGCAAGATTAGTGTAGATGTTTTCTATGTTTATGTGAGACTGTCATACTATGTTATTTTAAAGTATTTCCTTTGAATTGTGAACTCTCTATTGTCACTGTGTTGAGTTAATAAGTATTGTCTTGTGCTTTTATTATTTATTATTAAATATATTTAAACCTTTTTAACTGTGGCTGGTTTTGTTTAGAGATATATAAGCTCTTAATGTACTTACATGTATTTGGTGACACTGTATAGGCCACTCCTAAATAGCCTTAGCCTTTCTCATACTTACTATTTGGATAACAGTAACATTACACAGCAGATTTGGACACCCTTTGGTAAGGGCCTTTATAGTAGCTGATAGTAGTGGTTGGTGGCAGTTGGTACTACCTTATAGTCTGGGCAGAAGGAGGCATAGCTAGTGAACCTGTGCCAGCCTTCCCCAGGAGTGTCTGTTTGTATGCAAATCAAATCACAAAGTGTGTGTGTGCGTGTGTCAGCTATTTGAGCAGGGACACGAAGCACTGGTTGGACAGAGAGGGTGCTGGAGGTTTTGGCTTGACCACTCGGCCGAGATCTGAACCCTATAGCTGTACCAGTAGGGAGTCTTACTGGGGATCTGGAGAGAAACGGAGAAACCAGCCCAGACTGACTGTGATCTCTGTGTGCTTTTAAGGGAAATTGTACTTTACTGTCTCTGTACTTGTTATCCTGTCAATGTGCATTTCCCTTACTGGTGTTAGTGGTGAGGATTGAGGCTCCTTGATTACTGGGCCAGTGCATGGGTGTCACAACATGTATAGATCTGTGACAGTGGGACTGCATACATATCTAATGACCTCACAAGACCCAAATGTAGTGAAAGTTTTGAAACATGAGGAGAATAAGTCTATGATGACGTCCCTGCTTAGTTTAGCAGAAGCATATTGGCATCAAGCGGGAATGGAAATCAGTCCAGAAGTAGATAAAAATCAGGTAGCAACTGAATGTGCCAACAAATAAAAAAGGAATATAATGTGAAGAATCAGATGAGAAGGCAAGAAATATGGAAAATGCATAAATATAGATACAAGTATAGGAGACTCTTGGAACAACATCATGTTGATCAGGATCAAATGCAGGAATGGATAAGGAGAGGTGAATTTAAACCAAAAGATGACAGGTTAATATTGGCTGCTCAAGATATTGGACTATGTACATGTTGATTTGCAAAATCCATTGAAGATGCAGGAGAAACAAACATAGGTTTTGTAAAACAGAAATGGAAACAATTGCACATCTTGTTATTGGTTGTGATATACTAATGGCAGAAGGACTGTATACTGAAAGGCATAATAATGTATCAAGATTGTTGCATTGGGGATTGTGCAAACATTATAACACTGAAGTTGCTGAAGTTGCTGAAAATACTGGAAACATGAGCCACAAAATATCATAGAAAATGATGAAGTTTATATTGCATGGGATCATCCATTACCAATAGTTTAAAAATAGATGCAAGAAAACCAGATATAGTAGTCCATGAAAAGAAGACAAAAGTAGCATTGATTACTAAAATTGCTATGCCTAGTGACTAAAGTGAGACACAAAGTCCTAAAGCAGCAGGATTTGCTGGCAGAAATGAGGGCAATGTGTAAGAAAGATACCCAGACAGTTCCAGTAGTAGTAGTTGGAGCAATGGGTCTTATAAAAAATAATTTACAATCGTACTTAAATATGTTACTGATACATGTAACTCCTTATGAATTGCAGAAGGAGTCATTACTAAGCACATTGCAGGTGCTGTGAAAAGCACTTCTGGCTAACATAAAAGATTGAAACAATAATCATTTCATGAACTTTAATTATACATTGACTTAGGAATGGCGTCCATTCCCATCATGGAATTAGAAACCCAAAATACTTGGAGAAATAAAAAAAAAATGGGTCCCCCTTATCATATAGTACATGCCATTCTGGTGTGGATGCATGCTTGGACTACCACCTTCTGCTGCTCTGCCATAGGACATACTACAAAGCATGCTAATACTGTTATATAAGCCACTGTCATGTGCATGGCTGTATTATTCAATGTGAAATGATAGACAGCAGCTATACATGCATACTGCTTTTTATCCTGAGGGCTGTCCGATGAGGTACACATCCACCATGTTACTTATGTCATACACATAGCCATGTTACTCTGCTCTTCTGTGTATCTCTGTCATTGCATAGATTTATCTCTCTAGGTAGTTTCTGTGCTACTTGGCTATCCCATCTAAGCACATCTGTGCACTCCATAGCATGTATGTCTCTATTTATATTGCACCAGAGTAGATTAATCAAAAATGCAATGTATACAAAGAAATGCATCCTTGCTTTAGTTAACATGTCACTAACTTGACTATGAACAGTGGTGAACTAGTCTCCGCTATCTTCCTGGACATGTCAAATGCTTTCAATACCATCTCCCACCAACTTCTTCTTAACAAACTTGCTTCATGCAATCTCAGTGCTAGATCCCAGACTTGGTTTCTCAGTTATCTTTCAAACAGTAAACAGTCCCCTATCACTCTCTATTCAATCAGCAAATGGTACCAAAATTGTTCCAATTTCCCATGCTAAGCTCCTAGGTATTACAATCGACAAACCGCCTGAAATGCAGTATTCATACTTCCCTAACCATCAAAAAAGTCTATATTAAACTTGGAGCCCTCTACAGAGCCAAACCTTACCTAATACCCCAAGCCAGGCTTGCCACAGCAAGATCACAACTTCTCTCTTTTTTGCCAACCTGCGCAAGTCCAACCTGCAAAACCTAGAATCCTGCTATAACAAAATTGCTAAAGTTGTCACTAACCATCCTTACAAAGCCCAGCACTGTGCTGCACTTCATCAACTTAACTGGCTAGAACTTCCCAACCTAATATCAAACAAACTTACACTCACCCACAAAATCATACACAACTCCAATGGCTGCCCTGCAGTTTCAACCCTCGTCCAACTACAGGCACACACAAGACCCCTCAGATCATCAGATACGCCTCTCCTTAATGTTACTAAATCTCATAACTACTATGGTGACTCCCTCTTTTCTAACAAAATAGCTAGGTCCTGGAATGCTCTGCCACCCCCCACCCCCAGCTTACAAAACACCTCCTCCTCATCATTTAAAACAAAATAAAAGAATATCTCACTAGCAAGTGGCTCTGCTCCTGTAGTTCCCCTGGATGATTATCTTTTCCTCAGTTATTCTTTCCCTTCACCCTTCTCATTCCAAATGCTTGTTTTCTTTTCTTCTCATGTCTCAAAGTAACATTTATTTGTATCTTTTTTTTTCCGTATCTTTTCTTGTTTGTGAATTGTACATACTGCTAGTATCAAAAAAAGTTTTTAGTTTATTGCACATTCTTTCTTTTCTCTGCCACAAATTTATCATGTGCTCATAACTTGATAGAACTAATTTCCAGTATATTTCATACTCTATACCATCCATGTATTTTTGATATGATTTTGTTATATCATCATTTTGTTTTTCATATTTTTTCTTCTATGTATGATTTTCCAATCTTTGTAAATTGTTATTTTTTTGAAAATGTTAAATATTTTGTGTTAATGTGGAGCTTTTCTCCGTGGGTCTCTGCTGAAAATGGGCTACTTGCCCAGTTGGACAGTACCTGGTCAACAAATGTAAATAAAAATAAATAATAATAAATGTTCCAGGTCCTTAATATAAGCGATGTTTTCACCTGTTTGAAAACTTAGACTGTGAAGGCTTTTGTAGGTGAGTTTAAATGATGTTGGTGTTTTTTTTTTTCTTCTATGGGCATAACACTAGTGCACAATTCTATAGCATGTGGATATAGATAGATAGGTGTTTGAATCCAGCAAAGTCTAACTAATGTGTATGATTGTAGTGACATGAAAGACTGGCTTATTCCACGGTCCCCCAGAATGCTTCACTCCCGTCGGGACAGGGTTTGTCACAATGGTTAAGGTCTTTACCTCACAGATACAATGTACAAGGTTTGCTTCTGACCTCTGGTTATCGGTTAAGCTTGTAACAGTCTGAAGACTGATAGTCTGGTATCTACCTATGAATAGGTTTATATAATTTTTTGCTATTTTATGGAACAATTTTTTTGTGTCCGTTTCTTAAGCAAGTTCTATTTATTAACATTATAACTTACCCTGAGATGGTACAAATTGAAAGTTTATTGAGAAAGAGTGAACAGAATGTGAATACTTTTGCTTGGGTAGTGGTGGTGGGGCTGTCTCCCAACTTGAAATATTTTAGTAGTTCTGAGTATGTTTAATGGAACATGCATGCATCATCAAGAGATACTGAAAAACAATATGTTTATCAATACTATAATCCATTACACATTAGTGGTGTGCCAGTAGCATATATCTCAAGTGTCCACATTTTTGCCTCATATTTGTGGTGTGTTCCTCATAAACTTTTGATTTTCTGTCAAATGATTGTTAAATCATTGAGGACGGAAAGCAGAAAATAATGACAGGAATTTGAGTTTTAGACTTCATACCCTTCAGAAAATTTACACTAAAGGAAAACCTGTGACCCCATCAACTTTTTAAGTTTATAAGAGCAATATTTAAAATTGTCCCAATTTAGAGTGTTTGTCCCCTCATTATTTATGGCTTTGTCCAGATTATTTTGCTGTAAGAAGTTGAGAGGTATGGACAGTAGATGTACAAAAAGTGTTAACTTTAAAAATAGGAATGAAGAATAATACTGAGAGACACAAAATAATCTCTCAGTAGCACATCTATCTCTGGAATTAAACTTTCCCTGACTATTAAATAACATGGCTCTCTTTGCACATTTAAGCAACCTTGTGTTAACTATAAAGATACCTATTCATTCCAACATGGGATTACAGTTACCTAGCTTCTTCAAGGCCAATAATACTTAAGCTAGTTTCTTAAAACAATGAGCCTATGACTCTTTATATATCTTTCTCCTGTTACCAAACCATTTCTAAGCTTTTCCTGCCTTCTGGTTTCCCATTTCTTTTCCTGGATATAGTCATTCCCTGGGATTCATGAAGCTTGCACCAGGTGCAGGCATAGCATCGGCATTCTAACACCAAAGATGGTCGCTGAGCGATTCAGTTATGAGCTGTTCCCACGTGCACTACCTGCGTACGCTATGCCCGCACAACTCCTGAGCCTTGTATGCTAATTATCCCATGTGCAGCAGTGTAGCATGCAAATGAAGGTATGTAGTGATTCAGGAAGTGGTGCAGGCATAGTGTAAGCATGCAGAAATGTAAACCGTAGAAAATGGTTTACATTTTTGCAAACATAAAATAGGAGCCATGACAGCCAACCAAACACATGTATTATATTGTTAATATATGCCAATGGCTAAATATATAGCCATTGGCATAAAACAAATGTACAAAATATAAAATTAACATTTAATATATATAGTTGCACTATTGCGACATGGAAGCGCAGGGCAGTGGTGAGCAAAGGGGATCGCAAGGAATATATAAAAATATAGAATAAAACCGCAATGAAACACATATCACGATTTCCCCATAATAGACAATGGCAGGCATGCTACACCATACACATGGCGCAAGGGTTGCTAAGGGGCAGTGACAGTGTTATGCACAGTAGCTAGGAATTAGTAGGCAATGCCATGCAAATGAGAGGAGTAATAGTGAATTGCAGATTCCACGCTGGTGTAGGGATGTACCTCACAGCGTAGCGTTATAACACTGAGGTGAGCCCTTGAGATAAAGATGACATCAAGAGAGGGTCGTGTTGCCATTGCTGTAAGCACATTGGAGCATTGCTGAACAGGTCTGCCCCTAGCTAGGTAAAGCTGCAGGATAGGGGTGTGTCAAATTGCCCATAGCTATGCTTAGCTGAGAGTACACAAGGTAACAGAGTATTCATGTGAACGGAGATGAAAACACGCATAAATCTGGTAAACGGGTATGCGTGGCGTGCACTGAAGCTAAAACAGGAAGGATATAAGAAAGAAATAAGGAAATGCTGCAGCAGTGAAATTGGAGTACAAATGACTAATTTATACCTAGGAGCCTACGGTGGGCCATTGACAACAGCTAACAAGGCTGCAAGCAGACACCTACAGAACAGGGAAGGGGAGGGGCTGTACTGCAAAGAAAACAGCAAAGTGTCAAAGCAGAACAAAGGCAATATGCAGTATATCACCTACAAGGCACATTTCCTGGGTAGGGAAAGTACAAAACAAGAAAGACGGCAGGTGGATGCATGCCTGATAATGGGAGGGGATCCAGGTCTAAAAGTGAATTAAAGAGCAACAGATTAATCAAGGCAGGCAAGTAGATCTCCAAAGTAAAGGCCCCACACTCACAGTACTCATTGAAAAACCCATAACTAAGACACACAGCAGCTGGAATAGCTCATACACACCCACTTACATCAGCAGCATCCATAGCACAATACTATAAACTGTGAAAGCACCTCACACACATTTGTGTATTCCCATACACGCTGCACCAGTAGTAAATACAGACGGGGAACTTTTATTATGTACATGTTAGGGGCTGCCATAGCTTTGATCCACCAGCATGTGTTGGAGACTGAAGGTGGTGTGGAGGATGATGCACACGACCACCGCAGGTACCAGAGGAGGAGGAGAGTGTTCAGTCCCAGGGTAACCTACCAGGGGCTACATGATCTGGAGATAGTAGAGCATTACAGGGTGGACAGGGACACCCTACAGCAACTTGTAGAGCTGTGCCGGCCATGCCTCAGAGCCAGAACAAACAGACGGGAACCCATCCCAGTGGATATGAAGGTATGTGTAAGCCTGAGAATACTAGCTACAGGTACCTGTCAAAGACCAACTGGGGATATCATAGGTATCTCACAGTCATCAGCATCTAGGGTACTACACCAGTTCCTGGATGCCATGTTACCACATGCCAATGAGCACATATACTTCCCCTGAACGCAGGAGGAGTTGGCCAGCATTATGCAGCTCTTCCACCATGTGGCAGAATACCCAGAGGTACTGGGTGCAATAGACTGCACTCACATACACATCAAGACGCCACCCGGTGAGCAGGATAGGCACTACATAAACCACAAGGGATACCCCTCCATCAACTGCCAGGTCATGTGCAATACCCATGGCATTATCATGGATGTGTGTGCTGGCAGCCCTGGAAGCTATCACGACTCCCACATCTGGCATGCCTCAAAGCTGTATCGGTTATTTGCCAGGGGGGACATCCCAAATGGCCATCTGGTGGGGGATGCTGGCTATGCACTGGAACCGTGGATGATGACTCCCATCAGAAATGCACACACACCCATGCAGGAATGCCATAATGAGGCACACGCACAAACCAGAATCATCATAGAGCGTGTGTTTGGGATGCTGAAATCATGGTTCTATTGCTTGCACATATTTGGTGGAGCCTTGCAGTACTCTCCAGGCACATGTGCCCACATCTTCATAGTGTGTGCCATGCAACACAATATGGTCCTGCAGAAACAGCTGCAGCAGGGACAGAATGGTGAAGGCCCTCACAGCCCACCACCTTTACCAAGGGCCCCACAGGCACAGAGGTACTCAGACCACGAACACTCTGAGCCAGCCCCAGTAGGCAGATGGAGGCATGCCCAGTATGCCCATATCTTGGCAAAGAGGGAATGTATAGCACACACACACTGACAGTGTAGGCAGCTAGGGACTGATACCTTTCTCCACCTGCACACACAGTAAAAATGGATGGCACACACACAAGACTACCTGTAAATTGTCATGTATAGGCTGTCTACTGTGTGCATCCAACATAGGCAGCCCTCAACTATTGCACTCACAACAGCCATTGGCACAAGGTAAGTCAACACCTGAACAGTGAATTAAGCTATCAGCATATGCAGATACTGTATGTATAGATTCATAGGTAGGTACTTGGCCAACTGCCAGAAGCCATTCATAAAGCCAGCCAAAATGTGTCAGCTTTTGCCACCCCATTTATTCATCAACCTTCCCTCTGTGGAGCAGAGCCAATGGCGGGATCCCTGTGGTACATCTACTGTTCCCCATCCACCCTTCAAGGTTTCTCTTGCAGAGTGTTAGTGAGGGGCTCTGTATAATGTAGTTAGGGATGTTGTTCCAGAGTATGGGGAGTGTCTGTGGCACGAAGTTGTCCCTCCAGCATCTTTTGGTTATTGTTGTGGCAAGGTCAGCTCACTACAGTGTGTGGCTCACTGTGACATGGATTCCCATAGGTGGAGCATATCCATCAAGACTGAGTTTGACATGGCTGTGTTGGCCAGCGGAGATCATCTCTGGGTAAACGAGATGCCATTGAGTAAAGCAGGAGTTTATTCAATCCAGCTGCATAGGCAATATGTTGGAGGCCAGTATTCCCCTTGGTGAGGTACATTCACGGACACCCCAGCTTTTGGACATGTCCTCTGAGGTACATCCCACATGGGTTATAATACCATATGATGGGACTGATGAGTGATGAGTAAAGGGGCACTGTAACCCCAGTATGTCTAGATGGGAATCCTTTAATAATCAGATGGCCTACACAGAAGGATGTCCTAACTACTGTGGAGATATGATTGTCAAAGGGGAGATCACTATCTACCTTAATCCCCAGATACCCAATTACCTTGTCTGTATTAAAGTGGCTGCCACTCATGTGTTAATATGTGGGTGCCAATTCCACAATGGAATGACCATGCAGTTAGTGGCACTTGGCTGGAGGCCATGTCATTGGCACCCAGTGATATTCTCTGTGAGGCCCCTTGAGGGATGTCCATGTCAGCTGGACTATCAGTCATGGCTCCCAGTTTGTATTCATTGCCAAACATGGTCTGCCGTAGTCCACCTGTGTTTGCCTGTACATCTGAGACGTATATGCCAAACAGTAGGGCTCCCAGGACTGAGTCCTGTGGGACACCAGTCATGACTGTTCAAGAGTTGGACCTGGAGACCACTAGTCATACCATGTGGGTTCTGTGTGTAAGCCCGTTGGCAACCCAACCTGTGATGTATGGGTGAATGTACAGGCTGGTGTGTTTATCAATAATTCCTGAGTGGGGCATGGTGTCAAAAGCCTTGGTGAGGTCCAGGTAGTATGTGTGAACCACCTCCCCCATCATCTAACGTCTTGGTGACTGTATGTAAGATGTCACACAGGTTCAGTAGGCATGAACTGCACTCACCCAAGCTGACCTGGGTTGGGTCACGTGTTCGAAGGTTACTAATGTCATTGTTAATGAGTGCCAAGAGAACGTTAACCATACCATTGCAGACCAAGCTAGTCAGGCTTATGGGGTGGTAGTTACCATGGTCAGTTGTGATTTCACCTTGATGGAGTGGAATAACCGTTGCCACGTGCCATTGTATGGGCATATAGCCTGTGGAGAGACTGAGGTAGGAATGCCTAATTAGGTGGGGGGCAGGTTGTCTTGTACAGTTTGCAAGATGCAGTCTGGGTCAACATCTGCTTCCGTTGATGCTGTGTTCTGCTGTTAGAGAGGGCCATTTCCACCTGTGTGTCTCTGATGGTTGGGATACTGCACCTTTGGGGTAGTGCTGTGGGCTCTTTAGGGGTTGAAGTATGAACCTAATGTATCTGCAAGGATGTTGGCGATATCAGTAGGGACAGTATATTTTGTGCTATATTTCACCGGCACAGTGCAAATCTGTGTGTCACCACGTAGATCCTTGACATAGCCAAAGAAGGCTTAGTGGTTATCTTTCGAATCTTTGCATATTCTCCTACTGATGTTAACCGTGGATGATGCCATGAGGGACCTACGTATCATACTAATAGTGGTCATGGATGTCTGCCCTTCGTGGGATTTGCTGTGTGTCTGGAACACTGTCCTACTTCTGTAGTATAGCCTGTTTATTGCAGAGGTCCACCAGACTGGTGTCCTTGTGCAGGAGGAGTGAGTCTTGGTTTACCAATGATAGCATGATCCATACATCCATGTAGGTGCTTATAGACTGCATTTGCAAATCTGTCTGTATATTGTGCAGTGTTTCCCCTTAGTGTGGGGGCTGTGAAACCCCCCCCAACCCCTGTAACTAGTAGTGTAAATTTAGCTGTAAGAAAGGTATACACTGTGCTATCCGTGGGTGGGGGAGATGCTAGGGTGTGGAAACAGTGAATAGTTCATGGTCAGATCTAACCAGTGACTGGTTAACCTCTGCTGTGGTGCACCTGTTCCCATGTTGGTGATGACCACATCTAGTAGTTTTCACTCCACATTAGGGAGGTTACAACCTGACACAGGGCATATGAGGTGATACATTCCAGGAAGCGCTGGTCCTGGAAGTGAGTACCAGAGTATGTTTCCCAGTTATTGGTATGGTAGTTGACATTGACCAATGCCAGATTGTGCATTAGGACTGTTGTATTCTCCACTGTCTCCAGGTAGGTGGAGTGGAGGTCATGAAAGTTGATCCATAGCAGGCCACATTCCACATTGCAGTTGTGGCTGACTTTAGCTGCACATGGATGATCACAGAGTTATCATGCTGCCCCACTAACCTGAAGGTGTAGGTATCCCTGATGAATATAGATACAGCCCCTCCATGTCTGTCAGTCCATGTTCTGTGGCTGAAATGTATGGTATGGGTTGTAGTCTGGTAGTTCTGGTATGCTCTCAGGAGCCTTAAGACAGATTTCAGTTAATGCACAGATGTTGATGTTGTCCATCCTGAGGAGTGCTGTGAATGCATGCATGTTGTGATCACAACCCCTGGTGTTGAGCAGCATAATCCTCATTGAATTTGCTATTGTGCTGTTTACGGAGCTGGTATTCACCTTCGAGACTCTCCTAAATAAGGCACCATGAGGGCGCCAATAGCCTTGGCCAGTATTCCAAAGCGTAAGGCTGACACATAGGCCGGTATGGTATTGTTGCATGCATGTTCCTCATCTGTGCTTGTTTTTCATCTCCCCTATAGGTAATCTACTGGTAAGCAATAGAAAGCCTTAAACTTATACAAGTCTTCTAGCTTCCAGGATAGGCTTTTGGAGTGACTAAGGTTCATAGATTCATAGATTAGTACTAAGCAAACTGCCCTTGCGAGCCATTTGAGATTCAAACCCTGCACCTTGTGTTTGTAAGGCAAACACCTTAACCATTAGGCCACCCTCCCAACCCCCTATCACCCTGTGTGTGTTCTGTATGTTCTTGCTGTACTCAACTGTTTCCTGACTACATGGTGAGTTCACACTGTATATTGTGATCTGAAGGTCTGTTTATTCACATATTATGGCTGTGATGGCCTGCACATTAGAGGTACACAGATAGCCTACTACCTATCTGCCCAAGGGCAATTAGATGCATAGCAAAAGTGTGTTGGCCTTCCCCGCACTATTAATGAAGTAACTGAGCCTCTGTCAAGCATAGCCAATGAAGCAATTCCAGGCATAGTTGCAAGAAGCTGTTGAAGACTGGGGTTCTGGAGGGTGATAGGGACACTTAGTGATCTAAAAAGGCATGTTAATGTGGCAATTCAACATCATTCAATTCCCCCAACAGGTCTTGCAGCTATCAAACTGGACAGGCTCCTCCACCCCCTGGCTGTATGGTTCTGGGACACATGATCACATGGGCTGTATAGTCTGTTACCCATTCACACAACAAGGTTTCCCTTGAAGTGTGTCAGTGAGGGGCTATGCCTAATGTAGTTAGGAATGTAATGTATTGTCTCACAGTACATTTGTTATATGTTGTTATTTCAAGAGTACATGAAGCTCAGTGAGTTTGGGGGCTCCCGCCCTTTGCTTCGCCTAGCTTACACATAGAAATCATCTAAATAGGAAAAAGGCAGAAGCAACGTTAATGTCAATAATGTAATGGTTAAAGCATCCACACAGTATCTGTACATTCGAGGTTACAATCCCGATAAAGGCAGGGATGTTTATTATGTGCAAATGTATACCTTAACCACAGCTTGCATATATAGGTAGTAATCGTCTATATAATAAACATTTGAATCCCCCATATAAACCCATATGTGCAGGAGAGTACAGCTGACAGAGAATGTAATGTTATGTCAGCACATAGTGAAATGTTACGTCACTGACATGTATACATTCGGAGTAGTTAGCGGATGTGGCCGTGTTTGCGCGCACAGGTTATATGTTACAAAGTTTGTTTAACTGTGTTTAACCGCTGCTATAATGTCACACAAACACTTTTAAACATGCTTGCAACTGCTCAAATGAGCCTTATTCTGCAGTAAAAAACATTTGAAAAGCATTGCAGGTGTAGAACAGAACCATGCACACTATAGTCATTGGACTTACCACTAAGCCATCCAAGGTGTACACATGTTTCATGGTCTTGAGACCACACCTTATACCATATGCATTTCACTGTAATGATCACAAATGGGACAGTGACTTCGTGTTCATATGTACAGTACATTGTAATGTACTGTAGTTTGTGAACCAACACATTCCAGTCTACAGATGTATTACTGTTACAAGCTAATAGGATATATATATATATATATATATATGGTTCTACCCGAAATACCACAACAACACACAACACACAACCACACACCACACGACACCACATATTACACCATCTAAAACCGAAACCACATAAAAACGACGAAATAACGTACGATAACCAAACCAAACACACAAACCACTGCACACACCACAATAACAAAAACACATCCCCATTCCACAAACCACACACACAACACAAGCACACCCACACTAAACCTTACCCTAACTACCCTTACCTCACACTAATCATCACAAACACTACCTACCCCCTAACCCTAACCCCCTAACTCACTTAACGCCTCCTTACCCCCTAACCCTAACCTAACTTAACCACCCCCTATCGCCTCCCTAACCCTAACTCACTTAACCCACCCCTATCCCGCCTTTCCCCGGCGGGGCATCCGGCGGCGTTTTGTCATCCGTCCGTCGTGGTCGGTCTTCTGCATTGTCGATGTTCTGCCACCGAGATTCGGTGTTCGGTCTCTTCTTCACTTCGATCTTCTGCTTCTTCGTTTCCGGTCTTCTCTTCGCTGTCGCCGAAGTCAGGTAGAACCATATATATATAAATAAATATATATATATATACACATATATATATATATATAAATATATAAATAGATATATATTATATATATATATATATATATATATATATATATATATATATATATATATATATATATATATGTATATATATATATATATATATATATATATGTATATATATATATATATATATATATATATATATATATAAATGCATGTTGTTGTTGTTGTCTTTCAGCTTTTCCCAGTTAGTGGTCACCACAGCAGAACTTCGGTCCGCTAATGATTGGCAGTAGATTTTCACGAACACTGAGGTGCCAGCCCGACGTTCAACCTTCAACGAAGGCACGCCCATTTACGTATGTCTTTCGAATGGCCACCCAACTGCAGGGAGGACATGCAGACTCCACACAGAAGACACTCCCCACACTCCAGCTGAGAATCGAACGGGATAACCTCTTACTGTGAGGCAACAACACTACCACTGCACGACCGCGGAAGTTTTATAGATATATATATATATATATATATATATATATATATATATATATATATATATATATATATATATATATATATAGATATATATATATATATATATCAGTGATGTCTGCACACACACACACACACACACACACACACACACACACACACATATATATATATATATTATATACAGTTACATCAATAGCCATATATATAAACATCTATGAACACACTTCGTAACACAGAAGCACTCCAAAGGAATTGGAATGTACACAAAACACATGCAGCTCTGATATTGTAACAATTAGTATTAACCTAATTCACCATAGAAGGGGTGGTTGTTGTGTATATGAAGATTGGGGTGGGGAAGGAATGATGGGTAATGCAATCATGCATCAAGGAGGGCCTGGGTCGGATGTCCAACAAGTGAACTGGGAGGGCATACATGGAGTATGGGGACAATATAAAAAGGACACAAAGCAAGAACCTTACTCATTCATAATACACCATGTCATGTCACATTGCAACACCTACTTTCATAAACATATGAACAATAACATGTATCAGACATATATACACCAACTGACTGTCACATTTGTTTTCATTAGTGAGGAATGTCTGTAGTACAATGTATATTCTAAGCACCATAGCATTTGTACATATCTCAGATGCCTTAGTGGTAAAGTCAATGACTGTGGTGTTCATGGTCCTGGGTTCAAGGGTGTTAGGTTATTTTGAGGGCCAGAATAAGGGCTTTTGGATGCCGGTAGATTAAAGAACTCTTAAGCAGTTGTAAGTGGGTTTCCACGTGTTTGCTCGATGGTAAGCGGCGCTGAAACACAGTAAACAGAGAAGCGCTTCACAGGTTTGACCTTTGATTAACGTTGTGCAAACCACAGGCAAACCTTCTCACAACCACGTAAATGTGCGCTATTCACACTTTCCCTACCAGTGCCTTCTCTGGGAGGTAAAATAATAACATCTTCCAGGAGTAGACCCCGCTACCATGTACTC